>NW_027466892.1:210000-342500 GCF_046128005.1 Genypterus blacodes | reverse complement strand
ATTTTGTTGGTTTGAAAATCTGATTTAAATAAGGTTTAGGAACACGATGCAAGAGAAAAAGAAGGGATTTACACTTGAATCTGATTTTAAATACTTAAGGTATCGTCTAGGCTCGGCTCACTTTGGTCTACTGTCACACTCCACAGAGAGGAGAGCATTGTGTCATGTTCCTTATGGAGATGTGATGGAATATGGGCTGCATGAAGAGATAATAATAGGAGCAAAGCAGAGGAGCGATCAATAACAGGGAAACATGAGCTGCTCCAGAGGAGGGGAGGGGGGGGGGGGGAGAGAGAGAGAGAGAGAGAGAGAGAGAGAGGGAGAGAGAGAAGAGAGGAGAGAGGGAGGGATGAAAAGGGAGAAATGCAGGAGAAAGAAGAAAGTATAAGAAACTATAATGGAGGGTTGAGTTGACAAAGTTAGGACACAAGTGAAAGAGGAAGAGGAGTGAAGAGGAAGAGTCTGGCTGTAATCTGCACATTCATCAGCAGATGCTCATCAAGACAAACCTTCATGCAGGGCAGTGAGGAGCAGGTGGAGGAGGGAGGGAGGGAGGGAGGGAGACGCCACTAAAGAAGGTTCACTTTGCTGCTACCTGCATACGCAAACAAACCTGGACTAAACACAATCAATCACAATGACAGCTCCATTAATAACTCCTGGACTCGGGCAGGAAGGAGACTGGAGCCCTCAGAGCAGGCCGGCATGTAGAGCAGTGAGTGTGTGTGTGTGTGTGTGGTATGTAAACATGGTACTCACAGCTGCCACTCCAGGACTTGAGCAGAGACTTGATGCTGATCTCAAAGAAGACTGAATCCTGCAGACTCAGCATGGCTGCTCCTCTAAGTTAGACTTTACCAGAAGACACAGATGAGCTTCACAGGAGCAACGCTGCTTTCATCTCACTAAACTAAATCCCTTCCTGTGTAAAGCAGCAGGGCTCTGATGCAGCTGCAGTCCCTCACTGGAGCTCTGCCCTCCATGGGTGAGAAGAAGAGCCAGCAGTGTGTTTGCTCCGTGGCTCAGCTCAGAGGATGAAGAGCGCACAGCCCGGCTCATTCAGACACGTATTCCACCCGCTGCTGCCTGCTGCCCCCTTGCCAGTCCACAGAGTCCCTCATGCCCGTCTCAGAGGAGGAACATCCAGAAAAGAGACAAAACGCCACCACAACTTTGACTCCAAAGAGCAAAAAACACTGAGCTGAACAAGATAGAAGTCCCAACAAAGCACAACAATATTCCCTCTGCTCTCCTCTTCCTGTGTGTGCCAGTCCTAGCCTGCTAGCACTGTCAGCTACCCCCCCCCCCCCCCTTCAAGTTCTCTCCCTCCTCATTCGCTGGCAGGCAGCCCCTCCTCTTCCGAGCTGGCTCTTGTTCTTTTACTGGTGCCTGCTCTTTTCTCTGGGGGGGGGGGGGGAGAGAGAGAGAGAGAGAGAGAGAGAGAGAGAGAGAGAGAGAGAGCTCATTTCAACAGCAAACAGAGCAGTGGAGGGAGGGAGGGAGGGGAGCGTGGGGGTGGGTGATGTCATCAAAATGCTGCGAGTGTTCCCTGGCTGTGGTTCAGCGATGCAAATGCATGTCAGAGCTCCTGTGCTGCCTCTCTGCTGGCCTATCAGAGGCTCACTTCCTGTAAGCTCCACAGTAATACTGATGCGTCATCCCGACTGCAGTGTGAGGGGAAGAAAGAGGAAGGTGGGGGCACACACACACACACACACACACACACACACACACACACACACACACACACACACACACACACACACACACACGCACGCACGCACGCACGCACACACGCACACGCACACGCACACGCACACGCACACACACACCCAAAGAGTTGAGACAGAAACAGTGAGAGAATACAAACTTTATACGTCTCAGTGCTGAGGACAGAACGTGTTCATGTGTTTGAGCTCAGACGTGTCCAGATACCATGACACATGGCAGTGACATCACACTGAAGGGAGCAGACATCTGATCACAGGCTGAGACCCAAACACACTCACACACTGAATACCACACACTCCTGAAGCACACAGACAGACAGACAGACAGACAGACAGACAGACAGACAGACACAGTGACTGTTTGCTGGTGGTCTCCTCTCCCATCAGAGACCTTAACTCCTCCTCAAGCACAGGATGAAGCTGGGAATGACGGCGCTGAGTAAACTGCTGGACACAAAGCCTCTTTGTCTTCAGTCAGCTCTTGGTTCTCTGTCCGCCCTCAGCCTCTCTCTGTCACATGACTGTCCATCACGACACAAGTTATGCAAAGTGAGGCAGAGCTCATTGCAAACAAACACAACACAAGCAGATGCTTTGTCAAGGCCCTGATGCAGGCCTCCGCCAAGGCAGAGAAGCCAGCACAGACTCTGTACAGAGACATGGATGCTGATCACACACGCTCAGTCTTTAGGAGGCTGGGTAAACAATCATTTCATTGTTCAACATTATAAATCTAAGGTAGAGAGCTTTTCTTCAGCAGGTAAGTAGGTCACAGGTCGTCATCCTCTTCATCGTCTTCATCACTGCGTGTCCACAGTGTCTCATTATGGTTCACACTAAGACAGAGTCTAAACCCTGTGCTGGGCATTCTTAATCAATTCATGTCATTTTGGTGTGTTTCACTAATTTGCCATTTCCAGTGTGAAATCAGATCTCAGTCTAAACTCATCAGGATGGGTTTCCTCCCGTCTCATGTGGTGATAAGGCCTCCGACATGAAGCAGAGGACAAATAAGAGGCTTTTATTTTGATGCAATCATGACAAATCAGGCCCGAGCCAGACTGGACCGCAGCTCCAAGCTCCTGAACATCAATCTTTCAATCTGTCACGAGACAGATGAAGTATAGATGTGTTTGTGTAGGTGTGTCAGGTAGCTGTGGCACTGACACACCTGAATGGAATGCAGCCAGTATGAACCTTATGAAACACACACACACACACACACACACACACACACACACACACACACACACACACACACACACACACACACACACACACACACACACACACACACACACACACACACACACACACACACACACACACACACACACACACACACACACACACACACACACACCTGTAAATCGGCTTTATTCTTAAAGCAATGCAGAGGAAAAAGTGATGACATCATCACTCTGAGAACATTGGAGCCAAGAGCTGCTATCCAACCCAGCTGAGTAGGTTGAAGACTTCAGATACACAGCATTAATACCTGACCTCCGGGAAAGAGGAGCCTGCTGATCAAATCATCTCCACTAAATGCACGATCATGGCAGGTTGAAGTCGCCCCATTCACAAAGAGGCAGCAGTGATTGACAGTTAGCTATCCTGACTGCAGACAATAAAGGGGAGCTGCTCTTCCCAAGAGTCCACAGAGTGGAGGATGCATTTCCTGTTCTGGTCTCTCTGAAGGGCAGTGGTGGGAAGAATAATCGATAGGGGCTGTAATTCAATCCCTGACCTCCCCAGTGGAGCCTGGGCTGCAGAGGACGGGCCACTTAGATCCATCAGAGCCGTCTGCAACCTGCACAGGTCCTCAGGTCCACAGACCTCACAGAGATCTCACACTCCCTTACAATGAGTCTCATCAAGACACAAAGCTCTCTGCTGTCAGTCTCACATGTATGACACTGTGAGGGATTCATATTCATTAAGAGCAACTTAACCAAACCAAATCAGCACTTTGTTCTCCTCTTCTCCAGCTGGGCCTGAACACAACATCTGTCCTGAAGAGAAGACCTCCCTTCTGCTCAGGGTCATACTTCTCTGCACAGGTAAAGCTCACGACTCCTTGTCCATCCTCAGAGGAGCTGGTTGTAACTTGGTCACTGTGATAGACGGTGTAATGGAAGACTACATGAGAGGAAGAGCACCAGCGTCCTGCAGCCCAGCTGCTCTCCTACTAAGTGCACAGTTAGGAGGTTTCTTTCACACTGTTATCTAATAACTATTGAAGACATTCAACTATGTCCAGGCCGTCTGGATACAAACCTTATGAGACTCACATCCATCAGGTCAGTAGTTCATCCCTCCATGTTAACTCACATGGCCCAAACACAAACATCACTGCTGCACCCATCAGCCACATACTGGACTGAACCAAACCCCTTCAGATGAGATGACCAACACATCCAGCCACTGGGTCATGGCAGTCAGCAAAGAGTAACAAATAGCAGAAAGAACAGAGCAGCAGCACCTTAGAGACCAACTCAGGTCAGGCCAGTTTAACGGCAGGGAGTGCCATCAACTGCTTTAAATACCTCCACAGCCTAAACAATAACATTACCTCCACAGCTGTCCTTAACTCTGTAACTGCTATAGGAGCAGGATTACACCTCCAAACAAGCATGGACCCTGACTTCAGCAGCAGCATGTTCAGTACAGAGGAGCTTCTAATAAAGCTGAAGTTTCCTGAAGTCAAAGAACAAATACTTCAATCTCCAAGCCAAAATCAAAGTTCCTTCCTTGTTCCCTGATCAGTAAAGCTAACAAACAGGAGTAAAGCTGCCTGTGGCTAATGTTTGCTAAGTGGCAGCATGTAGGTTTCCTTGTGCTTCCAGTCTAAGGTGTGTGAAGGAGCAGGAGAGCTCAGCCATGTTTTCACCATCAGCATACGAGGGACAAGCGTGTTCTGACAGGCAACACGGCACAGAAATCCATGTTGATACTGAGGAGGAAACCTGCTGATGTAAAGCTAAATCTATTCTTTAACTACTGTGTGCAAAGCAAAGGCAGAGGCCTCCTCCAGGCGACGAGCACCTTCAATACAGGTTAGGGTTAGACCAGGTCAGGGCTGGACCAGGTCAGGGTTAGACCAGCATATCACAAGTCTCCATGACAACCCTGAGGTCAAATCTGAGGCTTACAGAAACAAAGGCAGGTTCATCATGTAAATACATTCATTTGGATGATGGCTCTGCTGGAGGAAGGTTTAGCTTTAATGTTTACTGAACATTTCCCTTAAAGCAGAACAGCTCAGGCAAAAGTCAGAATGTCACACTGACATATGGACAGACAGTCAAGTGAGTATCTAACTGTGACGGCTGCAGGCACTACAGAGGGCACAGCAGGGCCGGGCCGGGCCGGGCCAGGACGGGGTCTGTGTCACAGCCCAGGAACCTCAGGCCAGGCCAGAGGGAGCAGGTTTGTGCGGAGGAGTCTGATGTTTGTGAGGCTTAGTGGCCACATCTGATCATCTACACATCAGGATGGCCAAGGGTTCCCTCATGTACAAGATCCAGATCTGCACTGATGCTTTGTGTCACTGAAGGTTAGTGACAGTTTGCAGAGTTTTGTAAATATGCAGATAGTTAAGGAGTTTGTTTCAGAACAGAACCATGGGACTGGACTCTGGACTCTGGACTCTCCACAAATGGACTTCCAGGTCAGGAAAAGTTTCTGAGGTAGATACTCTAGAGGCAGTTTTAAAATCAAAGGTTTAGGAGTGAAAGCTTGAGTTAGTGAGGAAGAGAGAGCAGGACTGGTTCAGTGAGTCATACCTTTGAGACGGGTTCGATTAGAGCGGGCAGGCCTGTAGGAGCTGATCCCTGGGAATACTGGGGGGACCTGGTCTACCAAATCCTCTTCAATGGTCTGACCCATGGCTAGTAGACCTAGTCGCTTCATTCGAAGGAGCCGCGGGCCAGTATCCCGGGGCAACGCTCCCCCATGTTCAACGGTGCCTTCCCCTGATATTGCAGATGGGACAAGGCTCCTCAGGAACTCCATGTTTGACTGGATTCTCCCTTAATGTGACTCTAATGTGAAGAGGAGGAGCCTGTGACATGCCATCTTCCCACCAAGCTGCCCGTCTGCTCAGCTCCAACTGCAGACAAGCAGGGAGGAAGGTCACAGACCCCGTGTCCAGCTGGTCCTCACATACAGCAGCTACATATCCACTCACTGACCTGAGACCTGGACCTGAACTGGACCTACAAACCAAAACACACGTCCCCCGCCTGCCTGTCTCAAATAGGCGATGTGGACTAGCTTCCCGTGGAGTAGCTGCACTTGACAGATGAAGAACCTTCCACTGCCGCAGCTCTACCTGTCTGCTTACTGTGGAGGGAGAAGCTGTGCTCATGTGCTGTGATGTCATCGGAAATGGGCTGGGTGCCAGGCACTATCTGGGGCGGGACTAGAACATGTTCCACAGGAGATAACACAAGCTCGGGCCACCAGCCAATCACAACAGAGACGACACCAGCCACACCCTCCTGGCCTGAATGTGAGCAGGAGAAGAAGAAGAAGCTTGACAGACAGCATGAGAAGTAGGAAGCTTCATGCTGGCTGAACTTGTCTGCCTGCATTTACTGATAGCTCTTATCATGGATGCAGTGGTGTCACGTGGTCGCACTCGTACACACAAACAGATGCTGGCTTGGTTGGTAACTTAACAAGGGCACTCCTCCTCCTGGCTTGCTTTCACTTCTCTTTGATTGTGCTGAGGTATTATGAGGAGAAGCAGACTCAGCCAGCTGACGTGTCTGTGGTGATGACAGACTGCTGTGCTTTGCTTGGCTGCACAGCTTGTACCTGCAACAGACTCAAACCCTTCCAAACATCCACAGCTGAGGAGTGAGGGGCCGAGGGCCGAGGCTGTGCCCAGTCTCTGAAAAGCTCACAGCGTACAGAAATCATCTATTTGCCCCCCCACCTCAGGGCAGGAGCACAGATGAATGGCCCACATATCCAGGTCTCTGTATCAGAACCCAACAGTAATACTCCTGACTGCAGCACCAGTGTTCAGCTCTGTGTTCAGACCCCTTCAAGAGATTTAGGCTTTCTGCCGACTCATCATCAATGACAGCACAACAACAAAGCAATTAGGCAACATAATCAAATATTTATATTAGCTACAATTCTTGGTATTTTTGCAGAGGTTTGAAGTTATAAAAGAACACCGGGCCAAAACAAGTCCAATGATGAAGCATTGGTAAATGGACGACTGAAAACAATGTTCAATCACCATGGTGCTACCTAGAGAAGGAGAGCACATGGGAATAGAATGATGCCCTGCTGTCCTTACACAGGACTCAGCTAAAGGGACAATCCACTCACAGCAGAAGCACAAGCTGCTCTCAGAATAGATTTCAGACAGAGAACCTCATATTAAACCGCTGTCAGAACCGCTGTCCACTTCTGTCACATGTTCTATTGTCCTATGTCCTTTATTGTTCTTATTCCAGTATTTGAGTACGACCTGGAGTATTCCCTGTCCTATGATCAAACATTGTAATGATGACACTGTGGTCCTGTGTAGACATGAATTCTTTAACCAAGCAGAATTTGTCCTGAAGCGAATGTGAAACATCTTTAAGACAGAAAGCAGGCAGTCAGCGTGCTGTGTGTGAATGTTTGTGTGGTCAGAGAAACATTTAGAGGAAGTGCTCACACCCTGCTGCAGCGTGTGAACATGTCAGTGAGATGATGTAACTGTTTAACGTGGTGTAACGCTGCCGGGGAGGAAACACGTCTGTCAGTCAAACTCTCACCGCTTTCTCAAATTCTCCCTTCAACTTTGTCCTTTTCTGTACATTCATGGGACCAAACCCTTCAGACATTACAGCGCGTGCTTTAATGTTTGTATCTATGCGGGAGAATGAGTGTGTGGTGGCTTCACAGAAGCTGCTCTGCCCTCTAGAGACCAGTTGGCAGAAAGCATGCAGGCAAAAAGGTTTAAAGAGAATCCGAGTAGATACGTTAGATATCTGCCTTAATCTGCACTCTAAACCCACAGTGATGTCACAATGTGCCCTTTGATCGCCCTTACTGTGCTTTGAATGCTACAGAAATGTTTACAACCTACATCTACATGAAGAAAGGAGTACCCGTGTCAAACTGTTAGCATTTAGTACAGCAATGAAAATGGCCTGGACATCATTGAAGACATCATTGGTTGGCAGTGATATTTCAAGCAGCCCATTGTGTTGAATGAATATTTCAGGTGGCTTGAAGCTCATTCATTCCTATTTAAAAGGGCCCATTGTCCCGGTGCTGTTTGGCCCCACTGAGCACTGAACCTGGGCTTAGATCAGCGGAGGGGAATGTTCCGGCCTTTTCAGCTGCACTTGGCATTACTTCACCTCTCTAAAATCTTCAGCTTGCAGAATCAAGGCGGTGACTGCAAAGAGAAGAAGAGTTGATGCAGAATGTAGAGCTTTCCTAGAGAAATAGATCAACCATTGTTTTTTTTGTTGAAGTGAAAGGTGACAAATAAAGCCTTTTTCAACTCAAGCCCTACTTTGGGTCGAAACGTTTACAGGAATGAAGAAGCCCAATCTGGAGCTCCAAACAAGCTAAGGTCAATGAGTGGGACAACATGGATGACATCAATGCCATTCAGCAGGGGTTGGAACCACAACAGGCCGCTTTCACCAAGCCTCATCCTGACTGAGAAGGTATTCAGACCATGCATGCTTGATGTTTCAGTGTGAAGCTTTGGTGACTGATGATCACTGCAGTAGACCCTGGACACCTGGGGACCAGTTTGTCAAGAATCACAGCAATGTCAACAACTCAAACACTGGTGTATAACAGACATAACAACATGTACACTAGACGCCAGAGACAGAGGACCTTATGGAAACTTAGGCTTAGGCTAACCTTAAGCTGGTGACAGATGCTGAGGACTTGACAAAGACTCAAAGAGGCTGAGGCAGCAGATTGTGGTAGGAATCATTGAAAGCGTCACAGAGAGAGATGAGTGATGGGGCAGAGATAGTCATCACCAGCATGAACACCACAATGGTCAGTGGAGGCAGCTGCAGCGAGCTGGGGCCAGGTCTGTGGTTCTGCCGAGCTAGAACAATACCCCAGCACAGGAGGCCCAGATCCCAATCAGCTCAGGAATGTGGAAGAGGAAGCACTGGGAACAATGTGCAGCGTTCCTATGTCATTCTAGGTCCCACCCGCCTTTGGCTTGTTCTGCTTTCAAGCAGGAAAAAACAGGAAAGCTAGTGGGCTGGAAGCCCAGAAGTCTGGGTCTCTGGTCAGCTGTGGCCTGGTCAGCATGCTGTCAGCTCAGAGGTTTACATATCTGGACCCGCCTGATGTCAGACAGGGCAGGTAAGTGGGACATTAAAACAATGTTGCACTGCCCCCTCATGGAGCTTTGTCACATCCCTGCCTTGCTCAAAGGAGGAGTGAGTTTATACAGCGTGAGAAAAGAAAGACTACTTGAGTGAAGTTTTACTTCAATGATATTTGTAGAATGAGCATGGAAGCATTGACATGAACGCTGGATTAGACTTGATTCCCTTCCGGAGGTTTCCTTTAAGGAGTGTTTTATAAAAGTCTCATTCCCCTCCCACAGCACGTCAGGGCGTCCAAAGCCATCTAAGCTCTTCACACACACACACACACTTCTTTAGCAACTCTGCGTCCACCACATGCTGCTGTGCAACACTTCACCAGAATCTCAACATGGCATCCAAGCAATGCTGGGGACGTTTCCCTGCTGTAAGACTCAACAAGACAGAGGAGGTCCAGCATCTACTGACAAACCCATCATACTACATGCACATGTGCTGCTGTCTGGAGCTCCTGCTTCACTTCATCATGACCACAGAGCAGTGCTGTGGCCACTTGCACCTAAAGAATGACACGTTCCCTATGCTCCATGTTGTGCTGCACTGAGCTGTGCATCTCTATAACAACAGACAACAACATCCTCAGGTCATTAAGGCATCAGGTACTGTTGACGCTTGATCTCACTGCCCATCAACCATGAAGCTACAGAGTCTGAGCCAACGTCTCTGATCCTGCCTTCATAACCATGAGGTCATTCTCCAGGCCTCGGTTGGATTCACATACAGGAAGTCTCTACTCTGCCCACTAAATTAACTTCAACCTGCAATCAGGAAAAACAGAAGCTTAACATTGAGATAGGGAGACAAAGATCAAGCTGCTTCTGTCCTGGGTCACAATTAAAAGCGGCCCCCATGGTCCTTGGCTGTCATTACTGAGGAATGTGAGCGTGAGCTACGACGAGCCCCGGGGTCACACTCCCCCTCTGGAGCTGATCACTGATTGGACGTGTTTGCAGCAGGTTGGAGCAGGTGCACCATAAAAAGGACTAAACTGTTATCATTCCTAAAGTCACATTTCATTGAATACACAAACACTAAATCTATATGTTGGCAGCATTTGACTTAAATTAGATCAAGTCAAATGAGCCTTTATTCTTATTATGATCAATGAAGTGTTTACATAACCTCATACTGAACACTGCTGCAGTCATGGTTACTGTCATGAAGCAGGACGTGAGAAGGCTTTCATTTGAAATAAAGCCTGTGCAGAAGACCAGAAGACCAAACCACGATGAGCTCATCACAGCTGCATGGAAACACACACACACCTGTACTCAAATAAGGAACTAAACAGGACTTCATGCTGGATGACTTCTTGGTAGGTTTTGGACTGGAATGCCTTCGTTAGGTGCTTCTGCTTTTCAGATATGACAGGCTAATCAATTTGGTCCTCAAAGAAAAGCAGCCAGACGCTTTAAAAGAAACTGAAGACATTTGGAACGAGAGTTTAGAGTAAGAAATTCAGAGTATGAGATAAAACCCTGACTTTGCCTCTGTGGTGACACAGTTGTATCATCAAACCTTCTTCCTCTATCTGCAGGCTGGACAGACTGTATTAGTAGAGTTATTCATTCTCACTGTAGAAGAGTTTCCAGTCCTTCTTCTCAATACACAGCAAAACAAGGCAATAACAGCAACACTGTGTTCATTCCAACACTTCTCAGCTTGCGTTTCCTGTGAAACCTAAAGCAGGCACCGGTTAAACCCGTGTGACGTACCTTAAGGCCATAGAGCAGGAGCTGCAAAGAAGAAGGTGGTCCACAACGTCACAACACAAGAATCTGGAACACAGAGCACACAAATGACTTCATTAGTAAGTAAACCTGGAACTGCTGAGAGATCGGGCACAAGCGTTTAACATTTGAATCTTTAGTATGAGTGAGCGGAGGTTTGATTCTCCACCCATCAGAGATGTTTGTTATGACACAGAACAGTGGGGCTGCTAAGGTGATCTGATCTTGACCTACTGTTGGCCTGAGCCTGGTTTGCTCTGTACTCTGACAGGATTCAAACCTCCTCCTGAGCAGAGAAACAACCTAAAGATCACCCGTCGCGTCTAAGAAGGAGTAACGCAAGAAACAAGAGACTCCACAAACCAACATGGCTTCCTCCCACTTTATCACCACGGTGGCTGAAAAGGCTCCTTTACAGAGAGGCAGAAGCAGAGTCGCCCCATCTCCGTGTCAAAGACGATCCAGACGTTAGAGTGAAGAAGATGAGAAGACTAGAAGCTTCTTCTACCCACTGTTGTCAGTCAAAGGAAGTAAGCAGGAACCAGTGAACCACATCCCCAACACAGCAGCTAGACAGAGAGACTGAAGTGTGACAACTTCGTCACTGCGTCACTGGGGGCAGATAGTAAGGTTAGACAGGTTAGACTCACACACCACGTCACAGCAACAAGCTCGCTCACACACACCTGCTGTCCCACACACTGCAAGCACAGAGGGGAAAAGATTCTCAGACACCATCATACACACCCGCTTCTCATGCTGACAGACGTGTGAATAATACATCTGACTTCCTGTTCCAACTCACTGACTCCAGACAGCAAAAAAAGTGTGACCGCAGAAAAAAAAAGAAGAAAAGTGCGTGCGCCCATAGAGAGGCATGAGAGAAGACAGGTCCTGCTCTGGATCTAGACTCAGACTGGAACAGCACACTTCACCTTCATTGCTACATATGAGAAAGACTTGTGGAAGTGTGTGAACGGTATGTTTTTGTTGTAGCTGCAACGTACAAGCAGCGCTAAAGGTCACCGGAGCAGCACTGGTCTGATCAATGGTTAACTTGACTTCACCTTAATATCAAACAGGAGGCCCATCTGTCCAACCAGGAACCTGATAAACACACACTCTGTTATTCAGTCAGGAGACTTTGTTGTGTTGCTGCTGGTGTCTCCATGCTCACAGGCCGAACAGAGAAGGCCCGTCCTTCACAGTCACAGTGTTATGGGCTTTATGTGGACCTCATTGCATCAAACCCAGCAGTAGGCCTGCATCTGGCTTTCTCCAGCACCAAATGACAGGGCGGGCCCTCTGGTAATCACTACCTCTGGGGCGGAAACCTTACCCACTTCTTCCTACAGGGAAGGGAAGCAAGTAAACAAGGACTTATTTGCATGTTTCAACACACATCGCCCTCAGCTTGATGGTGCTCTGGATGACATCTACACCCTGGAGATACGAGGTATCACACAACCTGAAGTGGACGACAGCATGGCAGAACCCCTGGCAGCCCGGCCCAGGCTGTCCTGAGAGAACAGGGTGGTTTCTTTGATGAAGGCAGACCCAAACATCAATTATGCTCCAAACCCTCTCTCTCCCAAAGCCAAGGATAATCTTCCTCAGCAGGGCTAAATTATAGGTTGTGTTGAACTAAACTCAGTCCTCATTGTGCGACAGTGTGCCAAGCCTCTCAATGCAATCAATCAAAAGATCTCCTAACCCCAGTTTATCGGACATAGGCTCCATGATCAAGCTGAGGTTTCACTGGAAACAGGCTGCTTTCTGAACAGATGACAGATATGACAGGCTGGCTTTTTAATAATATCTGACCTGATTAGAGACAAGTCCAAGGATGTTGCATTTTAATTTCAAAGGCACCGTCAAGAGAAGCAAGCTTAGCATCCTGACCAGCTGAGCGATGAGGACATCTACATACAGAAATGGAGAACAAAGTAAAACTGACTATCTAGGCGTTATCTTCCTCTATTTTCATCAATTCATAAAAAACCTACATGTGTGCAGCGCATTTCCTCCATTTCCTGTTCAGGCTATGTTTGCATAGATAAAAGGTCAGGGTCAGCTGGAAACTAGACAAACAACTGTAGCAAGTCAGCTGTTGAGACGGCAAAGGGCTCAGACTAAGGCTCAGGCTTAGACTAAGGCTCAGGCTAAGGCTCAGGCTCAGGCTCAGACTCAGACTCAGACTCAGATGAGATTTAAACAGACAGATATCTACCCTGGTGAACAGAGGGACAGCTTATTGTTGCTTTGGACAGATGGCAAAGTAAAGAGGACTGAGTTAGAAACAGCAAAGACTCAATCCTACAGCTCAGTGGGTGAAGAGTGTGAGTGTGGCAGCAGTTACTAACAGAGCACTACAACTTTAAGTGTGTTCTGACTTCTATATGACATCAGATTGTGAAGCCAGCAGTTCATCCAGGCAGGGGGCTTCACAGCAGGGGGCCACAGGGGGACATGTGACCCCCCCCCCATTAATATCACAACACATTCAACCAAACACATGGCTCCAGTGGGATGAAGGCCCAGATGAGTCACAGCATCACAGAGGTCATGCCTCATCACATCTTCATCACACAGATCAGCCTGCTGCACACTCACATCCATGCAGAAAGGGTTAAACGACGCATCCCAATATTCTTCGGCAGCCCTGGATTAAAGTGAAGTTAAACACTGCTGAGCTGCTTCACAGGTCAGACTAACTAGTCCTGTTTGTTTTCCCTCAGTGTGCACGCAGCGTACCAGGCTCAACGCTGAGGACTTCATATTCATGACTTTGATTATGAGTGTAGGAGTCCATGTTCCACGTGTGTGTGTGTGTGTGTGAGAGAGTGTGGATCCTTCAGTCTGTCTCTCCCTGTCACAGAGACCAGAGGGAGGGGGGAGGAGCCTAAATGACCTCCGATCTATGCTAACAGGAATAAGAGTCATGAGAGATCCTGTGCAGCAGTGATGCGTTTAAGACACAGAGCAGTAAATGATGCACAGTGACATGTTGTGAACTATGTGATGATGATGATGTTGTGTAGTGATGAAGAGAGAGAGAGTTTAAATCAACTACAGCTCAAGGAAGAGGACACACGTCCATGGATATGCTGTCTTCCAATACAACCTCAGTATTTGAGTCTTTTGGTGTTCCGTAACCATGACAACAATGAATCCATGCTCTTTAATCAATGAATTGATTGTCATGAGTTCAGTGTGACAGCCGAGTACACACGAGGACAAACTGTCACTCATCTTCATCCTCTCTGGACTACATCAGACATTGTTTGGACATTTCCACAGCAGACAGATCAGATTCCTGTCTGTCTGTGTGCCTGTCTGTCTCACTGCACAGATGAACAGATGCTGCATTGTGGTCTCATGAGCGCTCAGAGGAATGTGAGATGTTAGCTGACAGCTCTGTCATGACGTCCTGCTTTACTTTACCAAAGTGCATCTGTGTGTGTGTGTGTGTGTGTGTGTCTGCTCTGACATGATGTTTACACGGACCTGTGAACACTCTTGACACTCACACTCTCCACACTCTCACATGTCAACATGTCCTCTGGTCACTCTGAGCTAATGTCTGCTAACTGAGTGGAGCTGCAGCTAGCTGCACTGAGCACAGTGCTAACGCGGAGCTAGTGGCTAACTAGCTGCAGCAGCACAAACTTGATTTAGCTGCACATCCAGCTGTCAACTAAAGATGAATGTTGACTAAGAAGAGACGGCAGCTCCGCCAGCAGCTCCGCCCGCAGCTCCGTCAGCAGGCGGCCGGACAGCGGCGGTGCAGCAGGCGGAGAAGCGCTAACAGTCTAACTTCCATTAGCTCTCCGTTAGCATGCTAGTGAGCCGCAAAGTTCATGACGGAACTTCTCCGCGGCCCTCGGCTCCTTCAGCGCAGCGCCGCCGCCCGGAGCTCAGCCTCCCCGGGCCGTGCTAAGCTAACGTTACTCACTTCAGGCTCCTCTCTGTCCCTCAGCTCTCAGGTCGGCTCGTTCTCCTCAGCGTCCTCAGCTCCTCCATTGGAGGGATTCGACTCAAGGTGTGATTTTCTTCTGTGTCGTGTTTTAGTGGTGGAGAGCTCCACTGTCACAGCAGACGGCAGCCGACTCTCTATTGGATGGGATGGGTTACGCCCACACACAGAGCCCGCTGTGATTGGACTAAATGTGTGTCAATCATGCGCAGCTGGCCGGCTGATTGGATGACGCGCTCAGTGACTGAATCCGATTCATGACCCAACACATTCTTTCTTTCTACGTTAGGATTGAACGGAGCAGTGAAGAAGTCCGGGATTGTTGTTATTGTGTAGAAATAAAAGTAGAAATGTGTCTCATGCTCCTGCGTGTCTGCTGTGGAAAACAGTTACTATGGAGACAATATCATTTAAGGCACATTGTCTTTATTATCATTATCATTATCATTATTTTTGTTATTATTATTATCACTATTATTATTATTATTATTGTTGTAATTACCCCGGTTGTCTGTAATGTAATTTATATAACGGTACAGTATTTTCTATTATTGTTCTTTTGTTTTTAGCCTACAGCTACATTGTTAATATTTGAATCATTGAGTTCATATTAATACTAGTAACTGATGAGCCTAAAGTATTTGACTGCTCCTTCTACTAATATGAGTGGAGTTGGTTTAGTTGTGTATGATAAACATTATAAGAGAAACATCCATGACATTTTAAGTCACGTGTGCCACAGTCAGTCCTGGGTCCATATTAGGCTTGTAGTCTTTAAGGTAGAAGAGCACCACAGCTCATACCGCCACCAAGACCCAACAATTTCCTCTTCACACTGTGCATCTGGGCGAGTTTGACCCTCCAGGGATAGATGGAGCTGTCTACACACACAGATGAGAGCCTCCTTACTAAAACAAATGACTTCCCCAAACTCTAATTTCTTCTGGTTTCTGATTTGGAGCAGCAGCAATGACAAATGTGACCAGCTGGCAAATAACATCACTTCCTGTTTCCTCCTCTATCATGTTCGAGGGGCAATATTTAGCTATATTTTCAGCCGGTGCCTTTGTTTTGAGGCTAGGAGAGCCTCTTCCTCATTTGTGTGGCAGCAGGTGAACACACACTGAGGTGAACTGAGCTTAAGACCGTAGCTTCATGGTTCTGGAGGAATGAGACAAGTCACTTCTCATTTGTCAGAATTTGACATTTATTGGTATTCCAGGCCCAAAGCAGTGAAAGTCTTAAGAAGTCTGAATTTCTTAACCATGTATAAATGATCTGATCTCACATAGTTTGAATGAAAGCACGTTTGCTCATGGCTTCTCTCTAATATTATCAGAAACATTGCTTATTGAAGAAATAATGAGCTGAATAAAGCGAGAGGTATTGTCACACTCATTTCCTATTGTTGTCAGGATATTAGTTGGTTGTTAAGCATTAAACGCAGACAAATTGTTTTTCCATAATCATAATAAAACAAAAAAGTGTAGCTGCTGATGGAGTCTACTGTGCCTGAAAGAACAGTGGCTCCCCCTAGTGGCAAAGCTGCGCATGGTCTCATCTGAATGAATATAACACACCCGTATAGCATCAAAATATACTTCAAAGAAAGGAATCTTAAAAGCTGCCATGACACATCCCTCACTGTCAGGTGATCTCTGCTTTCTGTCCGAGCTGCAAAAGAAGAGAAATGCAGAGAGAATGAACATAGGCCATGTGTGACATCATTAAATGAATAACAGCGACCCTCTGGTTACAAACTGGCACCTGACAAGGGCTGAGATAGTTAAGGGAGCAAGGAAAGAGTCCGTTCTTCAAGTTGGAGTGTTAGCAGGCGTAAGGATGTGAGCCATCTGACAAAGGCTAGACGAGTGGGTCAGAGCTCCAAAGGGCGGTGACACTGATCCAGGGCTCAGCATGGATAAAGAGCCCTGACACACTGCAACACATGTTCAGGAATGGTTTGAGGAACATGACAAAGAGCTCAAGGTGTTGACTTGGCCTCTGAATTCCCAAGATCTCAATCCAATCAACCGTCTGTAGGCTGAGCTGAAAGAGTCTAATGGAACCTACAGACACCACAGGACCTCTACAGAGGTCTCAATGGGTCAGAGCTGTTTGTGCCACACCAGGGGAGCTACAGGGTCTCATGTCTGTGTACATCCAGAGCAGTACCTCTAACTCTTCACTTGTTCTGGAGGAACAGCTGGAGCTTCTTTCTTACATTCTTCACAAACGTGGTGGCAGAATCTGTTGGGATGAAACTCAGGTCAGTGGTTGAATGTGGATTTGTCATCCCTCTTTATCTGAAGCAACAAAGGTCAAGACGTGGAGGCTGACCTGAGACATTATCAAGTCAGAAAGGTTCAGTTCAAGAATCCTCTCCCATGAGTACAAACACTTTTAAAACAACAGAGAGGCAAACTACCTTAAACTTCAATATATTCAAAACTATAGTGATACTCAGACTCATCATTTGTCCTTCCTTGAAAAGAAAACAGTCAATCTCTAAACGTTTTTAAATGGTTTGTGAAAATAGTCAATTCATTGTTTTTTCCCTAACCTGTGCCCTTTGTCAGACCTTGGTCCAAATCCTGGTCCAGATCCTGGTCCAGATCCTTGTCCAGATCCTGGTCCAAACCCTGGTCCAGATCCTGGTCCAAAGCCATGGCCAAGGTTCTGGAACTTGCTTCGGCAGGTTCTGACATAAGACGCATGTCCCACTGCATAACCAAGGATTCCAGCAACTGAAGAAGAAAACAGAATCACAATCCTGTATGAAAGAATGCTGAGGGTTGAAACATGAAGACTGACTGAAGTTTGATGAACACACCTGCTAGCTTTGGAAAGGGACCAAACCTTTTTGATGTTTGCCAAATGCCTTCACGGAAGAAGTAAACATGTGACAGTTAAGTAAAGCAGCATCTCTTTATGATGTGAGTGAAGAGGGAGCTGTTCATGTGCAGCACCTTTATAGATGAGCCCCCCGGTGACGGCCATGGACCCCAGAGAGAGAGGGAGAGCTGCAGGGACGCATCAGAGACAAACACAGAGACACACAAAGAGTCATTCTAATACAAACATTCATAAACACCAATCTGAGTTACAGAGAGAGTAACAAGAGTCAGACCTGAGAGAATGTTCCATTTCACAAACAACACTTTTTAAACTGGAACATTCTGGGTTTCAGACCTGAGCTCCAGTTTGATCTCTGTGGATCCAAACATGATGAATACTAAACACACACACACACACACACACACACACTTTGGTATTAAACATTCCTTCAAATGCCAGGAAACCTTCATCAACATAATGCAAACATTAATGAAGCTCTCAAACACAATCACTGTTATCAGACTGAAGTTCATTCCCCTGCATGTCATAATCCTTTGTTGTGGTTTTTATGGTGGGAAGACTTTGAGTCTGAGGCAAACTCCTTCCATAAGGTCACACCATTCAAATGATTTCAAATTCTGTGTGTGTGTGAGGCCTTATATCCTCCTCACGGCTCTCAAACTGTGTGTGGGCTCTTGGCAGTTACATTCCATTGAGATGAATGTAAACACAAAGTCAACAGGGTGTTGGTTGATGAGCCCTGCCCTCTTTCTTTAGGGGACTTGCACAATCCACCTGGAATAAACCCAAACCCGGGCCAGTCCAGTTCAACCCATGCTTTAATAAAGTGAGGAAACCAAAAACACTAAATACAGATCAGTAACAGAAACAGTGACATCATACCTCTGTACCAGAAGCTTTCCTCTGAGCATTCTCTCCAGATCTTCCTCATGTCCTCTCTGTGGATGTGCTGATCTCCAAGAGGACACTGTAACATGCAGGGTCAGGGTCAGGGTCAGGGTCAGGGTCAGGGTCAGGGCCCATCACCCAGCATGTGTGTAAACTCTTTCCTCTCACCTTCCTCTGCCTTTCCCCGGTTGATGATCCACTGGCAGCAGCTCCCTCTGCCATGACTGCTTCTGTTTGTCGAGGCGTTTCAGAGCTCAAGATCCAGGATGTCAGAATAGATCCAGATATCTATTTAATAACGTGATCTAATAAAGCGTGTGTGTGTTATTCTGCAGCAAACTCTTCTGATTCTGTTCATGTGGAACACTACCGTGTTTGTCCAGTTCCTTCTGCCGGGCGTCACCTCTAACTCTAACTGCTCCTCCCATGAGTGTGTCTTGACTCCGCCCCTCTCTGAGAGGCAGCGTGAGGCCAAAGCCATGTTGGTCTCCATGTGGAACAACCGGTTAAGGAGAAAGTCCACAACAAAGAAGAGCTATTAAAACATCGTCTTCTTAAGAATCAGAGGTGGAAGATAAATCTGAAGTCCCACTGAGAGGCTCCAGGTAAGAGTCAGCTGTGTTCATCTCTCTGCCCTGCAGGAGACACGCCTTTGTTTATGGATGTTTTTATTCCTCCTGTAAATCATTTCGTCAGTGTGTCAATGCAACGAGTGAGCGAGCTGGAACATGTTACAGTTTATACACACACACACACACACACACACACACACACACACACACACACACACACGTGACTACAGGTGCTGGTACCCTAATAAGTTCAAAGTGACTAAAGTAATTGGCACACAACAGTGAAATAACACAAAAAGGAAAATGGACAGCACTAATGGTTGACAGCCCTTAGAGGTGATAATAAATAAATGATCAGACAGCAGTGATAGTTTCCTGACTACAGACTACAGATAAGAGCTCAGCGTGGCGAAGGAGCAGCCTGATGTCACAGTTGTTTATATATCGTCAACACGTTTAAGGTCCAGCTTCCCTGCACCGGGCCTCAAGAGGAACTGAGTCCAGACTGAGCAGAGGAGTGCTTCCTGTGGTACTGAGAGGAAGACTGAAGGATGGGAACCTGACCTGACACACACACACACACACACACACACACACACACACAGGTTAGAGTTTCTGCCTGGCCTATAGATGACCCCAGCCTGTGTTACCATGGTGACATGCATCAACACTGGCGACCGACCAAAGTTTTGATTCTCATCCCCTTATATCAGATGGAACTGTGAGGACGATCATTAAAGTGTGTGTGTGATGGAGAACAAAGACCACAATGACATCACCTGGAGAGGAAACTACAGGTACAAACTGTGTGTGTGTGTGTGTGTGTGTGTGTGTGTGAAAACTCAGCATGACGTCATACTTGCGCACAGTGAAGCTCATCTCCATTAAACACAGCTGATCCACGCAATGAAGTAATAGAAACTTTGAGTAAGACAGAAACAGATGAAACACGACCGGAACTCCGTCCCGGCAGACCGGAAGTCTCACATCGTTCACTGCACCACCAACTCTCTCTCGGCCCGGTTCCCTTGACAAACGAACCCACGTAACGGCCCCACGGAGAGTGACGTCACGGCCCAACGCACCAACCCGCTTCCATCGTGGGCTGGCTTTACTCCTGCACGAGGAAATTCTCGTGATTGGCGGTCGCGTGTAAATGCGCCGACCAATGGGGAGACGGAACACCACATCCTGTTTGGGAACTCTGGCCAATCAGGATCCCTGTGTGGGCGGGACTTATTCACTTTCTACTTCCTCGTGAGATGACACCGTGCTTAGCCAATCAGACGCGAGCAGGGGCGGAGTCTAGACGGGCTCTACATGTAGAATGGGCGTGGTTTCCCTTGACAAGACCCGCCTATTGGCCGGTCTGCGGACTTCCCTCTCTCAGTTGTATGTTTGATAAAAATGCACTCTGATGCGGCAAGTAAGTAGAAACACAGCCGAACCTCGGCCGAACCTCGGGCCTGACGCGCTGACACGGAGCCGAACGGACCGAAGCCGCGCCGAGCTTCGCGTCCCTGCTTGTACTTTGTGTGTGTGTGTGATCGGGACGAAGGGTTCTGTGCTGTGGGTCTCTTTGTAGTTCCGCTGCATGTTGGAGCAAACAAAGGGAGCATAGAGTGATCGGTGCTGTTCGGGACGCGCAGCTGAGCCCAGTGGGTTTATAAGTTATTAGCTGAGTGATGTTCAGGTCCGGCAGCCTGCAGGAGTCCAGACCGGAGAGGTTCTGGGGGCTGAGCGGTCCGCTGTGAGGTCTCTGTGCATTCGGACTGAGGGTGCGTTCTGATGGTTCCTAAGGTTCTGATGGTTCTGATGGTTGTCTTCAGCTCAAACTTGGGAGCCTCGTCACGTCCTCAGCTTGTTTTTCTGCTCAGCTGCGGATCAGAACACAGAATGTAAATTGTGACGCAGTTGTGTAAACCTGTAGTGTGGAGCTGCACGGGTCTGAGCGGCGGAGCGGCACCGGGGCAGCACCGGAGCAGAACCGGGGCAGCAGCGGAGCGGCGTCTGTGCAGCGCCGCCGGACCGCACAGCACAAACACACACATTTAACTAAGGAGGGAAACGCGTTGAGTCAGTCGGGCTGGATGCTGGGCAGAGGGGCTTCATGAGTCCGGGTCCCGATCAGCTGTGGGAGTTGTAGTCTTGTGTCTCATCCGGAGCGCCGCCTCCATGTGTCGCTGTGAGGAAGAGGACTACAAAACCCATGAGCCCGAAGTCTCTAGATACTTTGTAAACTCCGTGCAAGTTGCGCGCGTGTCTGTGTGTCTGTATGTATGCGTGCGTGTGTGTCTGTGTGACGTCACGTGTGTGTGTGTGTGTGTGTGTGTGTGTGTGTGTGTGTGTGGCTTCAGTCAGAGCAGAAGTTAGAGTCCTGTGGTTCTGATTTACACTTTAAAGTTTTCTT
This sequence comes from Genypterus blacodes, assembly GCF_046128005.1. Classification (NCBI taxonomy): domain Eukaryota; kingdom Metazoa; phylum Chordata; class Actinopteri; order Ophidiiformes; family Ophidiidae; genus Genypterus; species Genypterus blacodes. Next base: position 320,956 of record NW_027466892.1, on the reverse strand, counting down.
CCTTTGGTGAAACAGATTTTCAGCTAAATTCCCACTTGTCTACTCTGGCCAGCATCCATAAGATCCACCACACCCTGCACAGGCTGGTGAGTGTGTGTGTGTGTGTGTGCGTGTGTGTGTGTGTGTGTGTGTGTGTTTACCTGTAATCACGTGATGACTTCATGTGTTGGCTTTGACAGAACCTGACGGAAGACGTTGGACAGGACAGCCGTCCCTCAGGTGTGTGTGTGTGTGTGTGTGTGTGTGTGTGTCTGTCTCTTGTCTCTTGTCTCTTGTCTCTGATCTGCTCCTCCTTCTTCTCTCCTCCTCCTTCTCTCCTCCAGCCTGCTGCTCCAGAGTCATGCCTCCTAGGAAAAAGAGGAGACCGTCAGCTGGAGATGATATGTCAGCTAAGAAGAGTCGTCAGGACAGGTGCTTTGTTGTGTCATGTATGTTTAACCCTCTCACTACTGTTGGGCTCTGAATGAAGCTCTCTGTTCCTCTGCAGTGTTTTCAGAAAACAGGAGACGTCACAGATCCGGGAGGAGGAGACGTTCTCCAGTAAAAGATGCTTGGAGTGGTTCTATGAATATGCAGGTCAGCTCTTGGTTCACACACATGCTGTGTGTGTGTGTGTGTGTGTGTGTGTGTGTGTGTCATGGCTTCCCTCTTGTGTCTCTGACAGGCTGTGATGATGTGGTGGGTCCAGAGGGGATGGAGAAGTTCTGTGAGGACATTGGTGTGGAACCAGAGAATGCAAGCAGATGATTTTGTATTTTCTGAATATAAAGACGAGTCATGCACTTCTGTTTCAGCTGTGCAGTCTGAAGTTTGGAATTTTTGCTCAGAAGGTCACAGCAGCTCTGTGGGCTCAGATGTGTGACTGCAGGCTGAGCCTCAAGCTGCTGAGGCCAAGAGGCTCTGACTGAGCTTCTCTCTGTCTGACTGCTCACTTCAGTGGTGAATCCTCTGAACCAACACAGTTTCCTTTAGTGAGGCTCTAAATGTGTGTGTGTGTCCAGGTTGTGATGCTGGTGCTGGCCTGGAAGCTGGATGCTCAGAGTATGGGCTACTTCACCCTGCAGGAGTGGCTGAGAGGCATGGGCTCCCTGCAGTGAGTCTCACACATCTGGCTCTGTTAGCTTCTCACATCTGGCTCTGTTAGCTTCTCTCTGTTTCATCCTATCTGCTCTGGGTCGGTCTGAGTAGAAGACGTTCTAAAGTGCAGAGTGTGTGCTGTTCCCAGGTGTGACTCCACAGAGAGGCTGAGGAACTCACTGGACTACCTGAGATCAGTCCTGAATGAAAGCACCAGTTTTAAACTTATATATAGATACGCCTTTGATTTTGCTCGGGTGAGTCAAGCACACACACACACACACACACACACACACACACACACACACACACACACACACACAACCTTGATCTGTCAGCAGGTCAAGATTATCTACTAACTTACTGTAGGCAACAACAAACAAAGCACATATCGTGTGTGTGTGTGTGTGTGTGTGTGTGTGTGTGTGTGTGTGTGTGTGTGTGTGTGTGTGTGTGTGTGTGTGTGTGTGTGTGTGTGTGTGTGTGTGTGTGTGTGTGTGTGTGTGTGTGTGTGTGTGTGTGTGTGTGTGTGTGTGTGTGTGTGTGTGTGTGTGTGTGTGTGTGTGTGTGTGTGTGCAGGAAAAGGATCAGAGGAGTTTGGACCTGAACACAGCCAAGTGCATGCTGGGGCTTCTCCTGGGGAAGACGTGGCCTCTGTTTCCTGTCTTTAATCAGTTTCTAGAGGTGAGAGGCGTGTGCACACGTTAAGTCCACACACTGTTACACTTCCTGGTTGATGTTGCCGCGCTTCATTCAGTTGAGGCACTTTTGTTTTCCGCAGCAATCCAAGTACAAAGTTATCAACAAAGACCAATGGTGCAATGTTTTAGAGTTCAGCAGGACAATCAACCTGGACCTGAGTAACTATGATGAGGATGGAGCCTGTGAGTCTTTACACATCCTTACACTCTGACTCCACCGCTGTGGCACAAATACAAACTCTAACCTCCTTCTCTTCATCAGGGCCGGTGTTATTGGACGAGTTTGTGGAATGGTACAAAGAGAGGCAGATGTCATAGCTGCAGGGGAAACTGGAAACTGAGAAACAGACAACTGTCACAACAACGGCCACGAGAACCAACAACCAATAAGTAACCGATACATAAATGGTAAAGACGTACGTCAGCAGTGACAGTGGGTGCTTCCTGGTCTCAGAGGGGTTTGGGCTGTGGGTGGGCGAGGGTGGGGGTGCTGTGCTGCCGCCTGTGTGCATGCTGCCCAGAGTGTGTGAGGGTGCAGAGGGCTTTCATCCTGGACTTATGTCCCGACCATTGTTGCATAGTGGGCAAGCCTGCAGCAAACCCCCAGTGGCATTGCTCTCTCTCTCTCTCGCTCTCTCTCTCTCTCACTCTCTCTCACTCTCTCTCTCTCACTGTGACATGTCATATTGCTGTGTGTTAGAATGGATCACATGGAGGATGGAGACAAAATGGTGGGAGAAGCACTTCATGTCACCTTCTGTCTGTCCACATGAGCGTTCGTGTGGTCTGAGTCTGAACCAGGGTCACCTGGACCTGCTGGGCACATTTACACACTCACACCTGTGCGATGAGCTTGAACCTGAGCTTTCCTACACAGATGACAGAAGCTAACATTTGTCATATTTTGGGTTGTGTTGACGTTCTTCTAGAAGCTCACTGTGTCAAACGGTCGCCTGCAGGTTTCTGATCCCTGCACCCTTCAGTCAGGATCGTACCTGTGATTTCCTTTCCTCCACTTTTTCTTCCCTCCTGCTGTTGTTGTGCTCCATCTAGTTTGCTAAACCTCAGCTAATGCTTCAGACTTCATCACAGCAGACAAATCAGCCTTGCTGCTTACAGACTCTGACTCCAGCACAGTGGAGAGCCGCTCGGGCTCGGAGCAGCTCTCATTGGTCACATGGCCAATGTCTGCATCTGTGCTGGTAAGAGTGTATTTGTGCCTCAAAACACGCACACGGTCACTCTGTGTGACACACACACACACACACACACACACACACACACACACACACACACACACACACACACACACACACACACACACACACACACACACACACACACACACACACACACACGCACCGAGTAGTCAGGGATATTTCAGGATGAGTTGTTCAGACTGTTTGGGGCGTGTTAAAGGTTGAACTAGAGCTAGAGTTGATGTCCATGTTGTCTTGATATGTGGCATCTGTTGTGTCTTCCTTAGTCCACTGATAGTTTCAGGTCACCTTCTACGAGTAGCACCCCCCCCCCCCCCCCCCTCAACACTGACAGTGTTATAAACCTCCAGTAGAAGGCCAGTGACCTGCTCAGGACAGGCAGCTGGAGTCTAAAGGTTAAAGGTCGCTCTGCTGGTTTGACCACCCTGAGATCCCATTAAATCAATGAACTCTGACCCTTTGGAACTTTGTGATGATGCTATGCTGTTCTTTTTGCCTGGTATAATGTTCTTGTAACACCTGTATACATTTCTGTCTCTGGCTGTGGTGTGATGCTGAGTCGTGGTCAGATTGAATATTTCTTGCATGCACGCTCCAACAGAGCCTTTTGTGAATGAACTCTTTTGAAAATGTTTTTGTTTTTGTACAGGAATTTGTGCGTGTGTGTGTTTAGTGCTTGATTTGATATTCATGATGTTTTCTGACCTGATGAAAGCACCATGGTGTGTGTTAAGACCTGGAACACAGCTGTAACCTCACGCTGGAACAGGAGTTCTCTCCTGCATTTACTCATTAACACAGCCTCACTTTATAAAGCTTTAGGGAGAAGCCTGTAGTTTATTTATTCACAGCACAGATTTATACATTTGGAACCACACAGACATCACATCACATTTAGCTGTAAAGAAGTCTGTCAGGTCTCATTAAAAGCTTTTCTTTTCTTCTTACATTGCATCCAACATCAGCTCTGGTTCGTCCACACTCTCCCATGGAAATGCAGGAGGTTGAACAACCTTGTCCCAACTGTATATATGTATGTAAACTATGTGTCCAAATGTCTGTTTTCACTATAACCTATGTCTATATACAGAAATAAAGGGTTTATTAACTTAGTGACTTCTATTTCTGTCTCTTCATTTTATCTATCAGTGCAACACATCAGTAGAATAAAACAGGAAGTTGTTTTGGGAAATCATTGGAATAGTTTCTAATCATTTTACAGATCGTCGGCCCTTTGATTGATTTCAAGGTTAAGGTTAGAGAACAGAACAGAACACACGAGCTCTGCTGGAGTCTGACTCAATGACTGGTACCTGTTTCAGACCTGTCCGTGTTTAGGATGTCGTGGCCGTGTCATGAAGTCGCAGTCTGCATCAGAGGTCACACTTGGAGATCTCTGCTGACCTACAGGGGTTTGCTCTTTCCTCCCATGTTACTTGCTGTATCTCGTCTGCTGCTGATAGGAACTTGTTTGTTTCTCACTGCTCCATGGAGACCTCCATGTGGGCACTGCTACCTCCTCCTCCTCCTCAGGTGGAGGTGAGCCTGGAGGAGGAGGAGGAGGAGCCTCCTGGGGTGGATGAATGGCGCTAAAGAAATGTGTTCTGTAGTAGGAAGATGAAGGAAGCAGTTCTGGTAGTGACTGTTTGGGGAGAGGCTTGATATCAGTTTCAGCACTGAGAGCGTTAGAATGGGCAGGAAGGAAAGCTGGACTGTCATCATCCCACAGAGCAGATCCCTCTTCTTCCTTATCTTCTGTATGCCACTGTCTTCTCTCTGATGACATGGCTTTTAGAGCGTTGAGGCCTTTTCTGTCCGTCTGGCTCTCCATTGCAGGCGTCCAAACGACCTTTTCCTTGCTGCTTTCATTCAGATGTCTCCTGACAGGATGGTCCAGATAGCTTCTCCTCTCTACATTATCAAAGGAGATGCTGGGATCTCCGTCAGAGGCAAGAGGAGAGGTGGATTCTGACTTTGTGACAGGAGATGTTTCCACTTGTCTTGTGTGGTCTGTAGTCGCCTCATCACTGCTGGAGGGGGAGGAGTTTGTAGGTGAAGATGAATCTTTTCGATCAAAATGCGTATAACTTGATTGAGCCTTGAAATTCAGGCGTCTCTTGATGCGAGGGACAGCAAGACTCTGGTCAGAAAACCTTGTATGAACACCGAGTCTCTGAACTTGCAAAGCCTGGTCTGTTGTCTCCTTCTCACCGTCTGAAGAGGATTCATGTTGTGAGAAGGCTTTGATGTCCAAAGCCCTCTTGACATGGGGGACTCTGCTGAGACTCATATGAGGCCACGCTGATTCAGAATCTTGTTCCACTTTTGATGTTAGGCCTTTGAGGTTGATGTAGGGATCCAGAGACGGTCCCCTCCATACTTCTGCACCTTCCTTTGATACATCTTCATTCTTGATGCTGTGGGTGGAGTATCCAGGCCATTGTTCTAATGGTGGTGTGTGTGGAGCTTTCTCATTGACTTTGATATCCAGGTATCTCTTCAAATGGGGAGTGACTGCAACTCCTTGCATCTCTTCTCCTTTTTTATTTTGTCGATGTTTGGTGCCTTTACTTTCCATACTTTCAACACTTTCACTGCTGGAGGAGGAGGGGGAGTCAGGAGGGGCGGATAATGGAACACTGGGTGGCGTTTCTGTGCGCGCTGCAATGTCCAGACGCTTTCTGGAGCGAGAGAAACCTAGATCCAGCGTTGCCCACCGAGACTGAAGGTCTGGGTTTACCACTGGTGCTGGGATCAAACCCTCAGCTGTGCTTTTGTTCCTCATCTCTTCAGTAATAATGGTATATTTTTCTAATTTTACATTATGGGATGCCACAGGAGTGTCAGAAATGTTCATCAGTGCGGGAAACGTAATGAACTTGGCTTTGTCATCCTGACTCTCATTGCTGGCAAATGTTGGTTGAGACAAAGGTGAGTATGAAGATCTGCTGCTGTAGAGTGAGGCTGGTTGTGGTGATGGAGCTTTGATATCCAAACGCCTCTTGATGAGGGGAACACTGCCTGGCTTATCTTTTATGATCCTTATATCAGCTCTGTGTTTCTCATCACTACTGCTAGAAGATTCTTGTGGAGGTTGTGCACTCCCTGGCTCCTGCATGTTGTATGTTGCTTCATCTGCTCTGTTATCACTAGAAGATGAATCAGGGGGAGGTGATGGTGCTTTGATATCCAACCTTCTCTTGAGACGAGTAATACGGCCAACATCCACTATGGGCAACTTTGTTTCAGACTTAGGAGTCACAGTTTGAGCTTGAGTAAATGAAATGTTGGTCAGGTCCACCCTCCCTTGTTCTTGTTCCCTGATGTGTCCAGCTGCCTCATCTTCACTTTCATCACTAGGGGGTGGTGATGGTGCTTTGATATCCAACCGTCTCTTGACATGAGTAATAAGGCCAAGCTCTACAGCAGGCCACTGTGTCTTTGGATCATAACTTACAGTTTGAGCTTCTTTCAATGGAAGCACCACCTTCCCCTGCTCAGACTTCTCTACACGGTCAGTTGTTTCATCTTCACTCTCACTACTAGATGATAATGATTCATGAGGAGGTGATGGTGCTTTGATATCCAACCGTCTCTTGACACGAGTAATAAGGCCAACATCCACTATGGGCCACTTTGTTTCAGGCTTAGGAGTCACAGTTTGAGCTTGAGTAAATGAAATGTTGGACAGGTCCCTCTTTCCTTGTTCTTGTTCCCTGATGTGTCCAGCTGCCTCATCTTCACTTTCATCACTAGAAGATGAATCAGGGGGTGGTGATGGTGCTTTGATATCCAACCGTCTCTTGAGACGAGTAATATGGGCAACATCTACTATGGGCCACTGTGTCTTTGGATCAGTTTCAGCGTCTTTCAATGGAAGCACCACCTTCCCCTGCTCAGACTTCTCTACACGGCCAGTTGTTTCATCTTCCCTCTCACTACTAGATGATGATGATTCATGAGGAGCTGATGGTGCTTTGATATCCAACCGCCTCTTGAAATGACCAACATCCACTATGGGCGACTTTGTATCAGATTTAGGAGTCACAGTTTGAGCTTGGGTAAATGAAATTTTGGACAGGTCCACCCTCCCTTGTTCTTGTTCCCTGATGTGTCCAGCTGTCTCATCTTCACTTTCATCACTAGGGGGAGGTGATGGTGCTTTGATATCCAACCGTCTCTTGACTCGAGTAATAAGGCCAAGCTCTACAGCAGGCCACTGTGTCTTTGGATCATAACTTACAGTTTGAGCTTCTTTCAATGGAAGCACTGATATGCCCACCTTCCCCTGCTCAGACTTCTCTACACGGTCAGTTGTTTCATCTTCACTCTCACTACTAGATGATGATGATTCATGAGGAGGTGATGGTGCTTTGATATCCAACCGCCTCTTGAGACGAGTAATAAGGCCAACATCCACTATGGGCCACTTTGTTTCAGGCTTAGGAGTCACAGTTTGAGCTTGAGTAAATGAAATGTTGGTCAGGTCCCTCTTTCCCTGCTCTTGGACTTTTGTTTCATCTGTGCTTTCATCACTAGAGGAGGAATCAGGGGGGGGTGATGGTGCTTTGATATCCAATCGCCTCTTGACACGAGTAATATGGGCAACATCTACTATGGGCCACTGTGTCTTTGGATCAGTTTCAGCGTCTTTCAATGGAAGCACCACCTTCCCCTGCTCAGACTTCTCTACATGGTCAGTTGTTTCATCTTCCCTCTCACTACTAGATGATGATGATTCATGAGGAGGTGATGGAGCTTTGATATCCAACCGTCTCTTGAGACGAGTAATAAGGCCAACATCTATTATAGGCCACTTTGTTTCAGGCTTAGGAGTCACAGTTTGAGCTTGGGTAAATGAAATGTTGGACAGGTCCCTCTTTCCTTGTTCTTGTTCCCTGATGTGTCCAGCTGCCTCATCTTCACTTTCATCACTAGAAGATGAATCAGGGGGTGGTGATGGTGCTTTGATATCCAACCGTCTCTTGAAATGACCAACATCCACTATGGGCGACTTTGTATCAGATTTAGGAGTCACAGTTTGAGCTTGGGTAAATGAAATTTTGGACAGGTCCACCCTCCTTTGTTCTTGTTCCCTGATGTGTCCAGCTGCCTCATCTTCACTTTCATCACTAGGGGGAGGTGATGGTGCTTTGATATCCAACCGTCTCTTGACTCGAGTAATAAGGCCAAGCTCTACAGCAGGCCACTGTGTCTTTGGATCATAACTTACAGTTTGAGCTTCTTTCAATGGAAGCACTGATATGCCCACCTTCCCCTGCTCAGACTTCTCTACACGGTCAGTTGTTTCATCTTCACTCTCACTACTAGATGATGATGATTCATGAGGAGGTGATGGTGCTTTGATATCCAACCGCCTCTTGACACGAGCAATAAGGCCAACATCCACTATGGGCCACTTTGTTTCAGATGTGGGAGTCACAGTTTGAGCTTGGGTAAATGAAATGTTGGACAGGTCCCTCTTTCCCTGCTCTTGGACTTTTGTTTCATCTGTGCTTTCATCACTAGAGGAGGAATCAGGGGGTGGTGATGGTGCTTTGATATCCAACCGTCTCTTGAAATGGCCAACATCTACCATGGGCAACTTTGTTTCAGATTTAGGAGTCACAGTTTGAGCTTGAGTAAATGAAATGTTGGTCAGGTCCACCCTCCCTTGTTCTTGTTCCCTGATGTGTCCAGCTGCCTCATCTTCACTTTCATCACTAGGGGGAGGTGATGGTGCTTTGATATCCAACCGTCTCTTGACACGAGTAACTTGGCCAAGCTCTACAGCAGGCCACTGTGTCTTTGGATCATAACTTACAGTTTGAGCTTCTTTCAATGGAAAACTAGATATGCCCACCTTCCATTGCTCCCACTTCTCTACACGGTCAGTTGTTTCATCTTCACTCTCACTACTAGATGATGATGATTCATGAGGAGGTGATGGTGCTTTGATATCCAACTGTCTCTTGAAATGGCCAACATCTATTATAGGCCACTTTGTTTCAGGCTTAGGAGTCACAGTTTGAGCTTGGGTAAATGAAATGTTGGTCAGGACCTTCTTTCCCTGCTCTTGGACTTTTGTTTCATCTGTGCTTTCATCACTAGAGGAGGAATCAGGGGGGGGTGATGGTGCTTTGATATCCAACCGCCTCTTGACACGAGTAATATGGGCAACATCTACTATGGGCCACTGTGTCTTTGGATCAGTTTCAGCGTCTTTCAATGGAAGCACCACCTTCCCCTGCTCCCACTTCTCTACACTGTCAGTTGTTTCATCTTCACTCTCACTACTAGATGATGATGATTCATGAGGAGGTGATGGTGCTTTGATATCCAACTGTCTCTTGAAATGGCCAACATCTACTATGGGCCACTTTGTTTCAGGCTGAGTCACAGTTTGAGCTTGAGTAAATGAAATGTTGGACAGGTCCATCCTCCCTTGTTCTTGTTCCCTGATGTGTCCAGCTGTCTCATCTTCACTTTCATCACTAGAAGAGGAATCTGAAGGGGGTGATGATGCTTTTATATCCAGCCGCCTCTTGACATGAGTGAGATCCACAGTGGGCCACTTTGTTTCATACTCTGAAGAAGGTACCCGGGGTGGTGATGGTGCTCGTCTCTTGACAGGAGTGACATGGCCAAGATCTACAGCAGGCGACTGTGTCTTTGGATCATAACCAAAAGTTTTAGCTTCTTTTAACGGAGGTACTAATATGCCCACCTTCCCTTGCTGGTACGTCTCTATGAGGTCAGTTGTTTCATCTTCACTCTCACTACTACATGATGAATCAGGGGATAGTGGTTGAGGTTTGATATCCAATCCTCTATTGATGGGAGAAGTATGGCCAAGATCTAGAGTGGACTTTGTTTCTGGATAAACACTTTCAGTTTGATCCTGCTTCTCTTTGTAGTCCAACAACTGGACAACATCTACATCATGCTTTGTTTCTGGCTCATGACCTTCATCTGCACTCACACTACTAGAAGATGAGTGATCAGATGATGAAGTGGCTCTGGTATCTGTGTACGTATCGGTGTTGGATATGTCCAAACTGATGCCATGCTGCTCCGCTCCAGGATGTAGTTGTGAAGATGGAATGTGGTAAACATCCTCATTAGTCAGTGTTTTGTACTTTTCAACTCTCTCATCTGTTTCCTCCTTGTCTGTGTAGGTCATTGGCTCAACATCATTGTCACTGAACAGGGGGGATTCAGAGTCGAATCCTGTTCCAGGCCGTTGTGTGTCACCTCTGTAATCAACCTGGTTCAATCCCAGTGAGGACTGACTTGATTCATTTGTGATCATTTGTACATTGCCCTCCTCCTCTTGCTCAGGGTTCACAGTGTATTCTGTTGGCTCATCTCCACTGACAGAGGAGCTGGAGCTGGAGCTGGAGCTGGACCTCTTTGACTGCTTCCATCTCTCTGAAGGGGGAACCACAATCAATGCTGAATCATTGAAGGAACCAAAGAGACTGCTGGACCGGGCAGAATCACTGAAGTCAAAAGTTTCTCCATTCTCTTGCCATAGATCAGGATCAGTTGAGTTGGTATCATTTCTATGTGGCGACCCGTCAGGCAAGGGCTCAGAAGAAATGCCAGGGACTTCACCTCTGCTGTGAACGGAAGTTTGTGGCACCTCTGCATGTACGACTGATGAGACATCTACTGAAGAGTCCACCCTCTGCTGAAGAGCATTCTCTGCCAGCTGAGGAGACTTTGTGTGGTCTTCCTGAGTCATTTGGTCCTCTTTTGGTACGTTGTCATATATTACAGAATCTGAATATGAAGACGGACTTGTCCTCTCCTCAAGCTCAGTCGGATCAGGGATGTTTTCAAACTCCTGAGCTGAGATGTTTCTGCTGTCTCTCTGGTTGTCCTCTGCACCTGACTGATGTATTCTCTTGTCAGTTTCGGAGTTCCTCTTGCTGTCCATCTCAATGGAGACTGCATCTCCATTGACGACTTCTTCATTTGAAATCGCTACAGTATCATAATATTGCACATCGCTGAATGTCACTCTCCTTTCCCTGTGAAGTTCTGTTTCTTCTGGCTCCTCACCGCTGGAGTAGGCCTCATTTTCATACTGGCCTTCCTCTTCATGAAGGCCAGAGGAGTTCTTCCTGTTGAAGAGTCTTCTGTAGAGACCATCGATGAGGGGCCGGGCCAGGACTCCCAGGATGAAAGCGATCAGGAACGTGATGAAGACAGAAAGACACACAGCCAGAGCCAAATCAGACTGAGTCGCTCTCTGGTTCCTTCCGTCAACATTCTTCACTGAGGCGTCATGTGGGACCATCATCTGGCTTCTTCTAGATAAACTCCTGCTTTTCCTCTTTGGTCCTTCCATCTTCTTGATTTGCAGGTTAAACACCGACTGCTCTGTTTCAGACACACACACATATATCCCTGTGTCTCTCTCTCTGATCTCACTGATCAACAGACCGGCCTGATGCTCGCTCACAGACGCTTGACCATTGGGCGTCCACCACTCAGACTCTACAAAAACATTTGCACACAGTTAGATCCACTTACAGAGTTAGTTTCTTATGATATCATTATGTTCATCATATTTTCTCTTTTCCACACAGGAGCTCTCTGTATTGTTAGACTGATCTGTTACCTTGAGTGGAGCATGACAGCAGTATCTCAGAGCCTCTGTAGACCGTTACGTCTTGATGGCGCCCTGACCTATTTGCATGATCAGAACAGTTGAGGTCATCCTCTGCCAGCTGCAGCAGGTCTCTGCCGTAGAGGGCGGAGGGAGAAGCACACACCACCCTCCATGCCTGCAGGCCTCTGTGGCTGTCGTAACCCATTTGTCTTCGTAGGCTGAGCGTGCTGCAGTCACACAGCCACCTGTTCCCATTCAGTCTAACGTCGGCCCCAATGTCACGCAGAGAGAGGTATGTCAAAGGATGGAGGCTGGTCAGCTGGTTGAAGCTCAAATCGAGGACCTTGGAGGAGAACCAAGGACATTTAACAGCAGAAGAGATATTCAGATTTATCCCTCATTTGGATGCTAAAAACAAAGCAAAGTTATCTGTAGGATTATTTGGAGGATGCTTGAGTCGTTCCCTACAAAGATATGTTCCTGGGTATATAAATATATTCTTTCTAACATGATGACAGGCAACAGGAAGGTTTGAGCCGGTTTAACAGCAGCGTTACCTTGAGCTGCTTTAAATCCCTGAAGGCGTCTTTGTGGAGGCTGGTGAGGAGGTTATGCTGCAGGTGAAGCTCTCTTAACTGCTGAAGGTGGCCGAGGTCTCGTGGTGCTAATGTTGAGATCCTGTTGAAGGAGAGCTGCAGAACCTGTAAGCTTTCACTTCCTCCCAGCCCTGGAGGACGGAGGACAAGAGCTTCAATGAGAACTGGAATGTATTGTTTGTAAAAGTCTGCAGAGATAAAAGCAGAAGTCTCTTTGCTGTTTTAGGTCTTTGCCATGGATTTGCTGACCCCAATGGTATGTTAAACAATAAGTGGAGAGATAGTGGGACTTATGGAAGAACAACTCAGCAGACCAACAGAGAGCCAATCCCTGGAAGGAGAATCCACAGTTTCTTGCTTCAAACTTCAGTAAACGTGCTTTTACAAGATGACTACTATAATTTGCTCTCTTCTGGTGTCTGTATCTTTTCCCTGGCCTGAGAAGAAGATCTGAGTGAGACTGGGCTGAAGCGAGGCTCTGTGCCTCATTAGAGAGGAGCTGAGGGTTCTCTGAGCTGAATACCAAACAGGAGAGAGAGAAGTCTGTCAACAAGTAAATGAGCTGTCAACACTTTCCTTCAAAGAAACTGGCAAATCCATTTCATTCCCCCCGTATGTTCGCTCCTTCAGGGGGACTTCTGTTACCTTCTATCAGATTAGTTTCTCTCAGATTCTATAAAACACCTTCAGAGCTAAATGGCTGCATGTTTACTGCAATGTCAATAAAGCCTGTGAGTGTGTGAGGCGTTCACTCTGAGCTCTGTGGATGTTTAATCTTTCCTGAACAGAGCCAAGGACCATAGATAAGGGATGTCTATACATTAATGCACATGTTTGTAAGTGAATTTAAAGGTCTACATTCAGGGTAACACACATACACACACACACACAGTTTAGACTCTGATGGAAGAAGTGGAAGGCTTCTACTAACATGTATCTATTCAGTCAAAGCCCATGAAACCGCTCTTATCTCTACTGAAGTCTGACTCATACACAGTCCAGATAACAACTACAGGTGTGTAGCATGTTCACTGTCAGTCACTATCAGATCAGCAACTCCTATAATCACCCCTCATAAAATCAAAGGGGCAAACATGTCATTTATGTAATCAATCATGATTATCAGGTAGCATAGCAACCCAAAGCTGTCACCCACCTGGAGACTCATCATGACGTGTCTGCTCTGTATGATTTGTAATAATAATAATAACTGGTATTAAAACTGGTGTTTAAGAATGAGCTGTCAATCAACGTGTGTATGAGGACACAAACATTTGTAGAATCCGTTTTTCCAATATCCTGATTTCTAGCTGTCGGGTTCCTGTGGCACAGGAAACTGAAGCTGAGGTTCTGTTGCATTTACAAAGTTCTTTAGGTTTTAAGTCCATTCACATCTGTGTCTCTGTATTTCTTCTGCCTGTGTGTATTTGAATGCTTTCCATGTCATGTAAATGTTTCTGCTACAACACTGCGCCCAAGTGACTAAAAAGGTCAAAAGGTCAACCCTGACATTGAAATCCCCACATGGAGCCACAGGGATCCAGGTTGAGTGTGTTCTACTGACTCACCCTCAGGGAGCTCCACCAGCTGGTTCCTCTCAGCAGATAGCAGCTGCAGGGCGGGGGCCCAGGACACACATCTGAGTCTGCTCCAGGGTCTGAAGCCATGTGGAGCTCTGCCTGGGACAGGTTGCCTCCCAACGCACAGAGACATGTGTGCCATTGTGTTGTTACCCAGCCATACACTCCTCAGGCGCCACAGCGGTTGATGGATTGTGACATAGTTGAGCAGGTTGTGAGACAGGTCCAGGTCAGTGAAGGAGTCTGTGATGGGCTGTGGCACCAGGGAGAGGCCAGAGGAGGAACAGTTCAGCAGGAGGCCTCTCTGACAGGAGCAGGAGGCCGGACAGTCCCTCAGGGCAAAGGAGCAATGGAGCCCATGGAGGAGCAGCAGGGCGGCCAGGAGACGCTCCTGTGCCAGAGCCATCACACAGCGGCCTGAGACTGCAGACGGGTCAGAGCAGGTAACAACATCACACAAGACAGATCCACTGTGTCCCAGAGAGCCACAGCTGTGAGGCACTGTGCCACACTACATCACATGACAACACATTCAATCAAGAGCTCAAAGGAACCCAGAATGTAGAATAACACAAATAACTCATTTACTAAAAGATTTAACCTGTTTAAGAATTCTATTTTCAGTTGTTTTCCAGGGAAACTTACTTTTCTTCAGACGCCAGTGTTCAGTGAATCAACCCTCGACTCTCTCAGGCAAATTCTGATCAAAGTCTGAAGTGTTTATGACTCCACATGCACATACCAAGAGGGCTGACGTGTTCCCTTCAATCATTCACATGCCCAGTTAATGTCTTACTGTCATTGTTGTCTCATTATACTTCATAGATAAGTGTAACCTTAAGCTTTATGACAGACGGAGACGAGCCCCGCCTCGTTGTCATTCCATTAGACTATAAAACACACTCAGCATTCAGGGATCTGTGTAAACACTGGAGACAAAGACACCACACATATGAGACCTTAGCATGATGATGGCACAGAGTTATGGATACTAACTTTATTGAAACAAACAGTGACATCTCATCAAACAAATGTTGAAATAAAGACTTAAGAAAGACTTTCTGTGTTTCTGCATCAAACCTCCCTGTGGTTAGAAACACATCACTTCAACCAATGCAAGGTAAACATCAAATGTTGAACTATATTGCGCAATTCCAGATGAACATGAAGGATTGATGTGTAACACACACTCACTTTGTATTCATGTTAAAGCTCTATTTATAAAAGTATCATCTGAATATAACATATACATTATAACATCTATACCATCCCCAGGTGTAAACAGACTGATTCCTTATATCTGGGGGTTTTAAACGTCTCTTTATTACAGTTTAGCTCAGATATTGTGCACTTCAGCGATGAGTATTTAATATTAACGTTAGCGTCTCACACTTCAACATGATAACAAACAACAGCTGCCAGAGACGACGAGCAGCAAATCAAACTCTCTACAACATCCCCCCCTTCGAGGTGTGTGTAGTAATACTGGACTGTAAGGCAGAAATGAGGCAGTAACACACAAAACACAACGGCAAATCCTCAGGACGGGGAGAACCCTTCAGCGTTTACAGGTTCTTCATCTCTTTGGCCAAGTAAATCATGAATAACACACTCTCTTAGTCGAGCTCATGTCCAGGTGTAGTGCACAGGTGTGTGTGTGTGTGTGTGTGTGTGTGTGAAGGTCATGAATGATGTCGTAGTAGTGATCATGATGCAGATATACAATCTACTATGCAGACAGACATGTTTTCATCTAGGAGTGGTTTATGTGACGGACAGCTGTCAGAGTGGATCCAGGTCCCGTGTGCTAGTGAGCCTTTCTACACGGGTTGTCTGAGGTCTGGCAGCCCATGTTGGGGTACTTCACCTGAACACGGAACAGAGTGCCGTCTGCACACATGCACAGCTTGTACCTCTCCAGCCCCTCGTCGAAGTAAACGTCCCCGGCTGAGTTAGGGATGCGTGTGGCGTTGAACATGACGGATCCGTTCAGGACGATGCTGTTCTCCTGTGAAGACACAAAGCATTTCCACCGGGCAGACGTGACACCTCTGAGCCTCTGAACCTCATGATGACATCATGTCCTGTACTTACAGCTCGGAGCTCGATGCCTCCGCCCATCTTGAACTCCACGGTCCGGCCCATGATGTTGACGCCCTCGTTACCGCGGATGATGGCCTTGCCGTCTCCTTTGATGTTCAGGTCAGACGAGGCGCTGCTGGTGATCTAGTAACCAAGACAACACCGTGAACCTCCTGTGTCCTAAATGTTCCAATCTGAACTCCAGGCCCTTTGTTTGTCTTCTCTCTGGGCTTGGTTGATGTGAGTTGTCCCTCCTCATCTCTCAGACCTGTGGACTCTCCTCTCCTGTCTTGGCTCAGTGTTATTCAGATATCGGTGTAAAGACGATACACTTTTGTCTGGGCTGTGTGAACCTTCAGTCATCGCCATGGTGACGGCTGACAGTTCATACCCAGTCGATAATTCCTCCACTTCACAGTAAAAACAGAAGTCCACTACACACTGATTTGTAAAACCTTGAGCTCTTCCCTGATTCCTCAAAGATGTCTGGACTTCATAACTTAATATTATCAACTACAACCTGGAGAATGTTTGACAGAATGTTGTGCAAGTCCAATCAATCAATTACATTTAGAATAGAGCATGTCAATACTAATCAAAGCAATCTGGATCCATGTGGGTTAGATCTTTTATGTGAGGGGTTCAGGACATTTATCTGTTCTGTCGTCATGAGTTCACTTCAGGCTCTGATCTTCATCTGGATGTGGATTGGTTTAGATCTTTGTCAGTAACACAGCCCTATGTACGTCTGAAACACTGAGCTCTCCATGTGATTGACTGATTACTTCCTGTGTCGGGGCCGTAAAGTGTTTATGAGGAGGATACACACCCTTTCAGTGGAGGCCTTCTTCACACTCAGCACTTTGACTCCTTTGGGTAAATGGAACTCGTGGTTTTCAAAGTCGGTGCTGAAGAAGGTGTTCTGTGTGCGTGGGTCGGTGAAGGAGATCCCCACGTCGCTGACGATGGACGTCTTGTCCTTCTCCACACTCAGCTTGGTGCTTCCTTGCTGAAACACAACCTGGACAACACACACACACACACACACACACACTCATAAACACAATCAACATCTACATTCTGATGTTCCACTCTTTGAAACCTGACTTGTTTGCCGTCCGTGTGTAGATTGTGTTTCTTACCGGGTTGTTGTTGCCGACGATCACCAGGTCCTGATCCTTCCGCCCTCCCACTGTGCTCTTATGGAGCGGGTGAACGATCCCCATGTCTGCTTTCTGTTTGAAGCGGAGCAGCCCGGTCTCATGGAACTCCATACTGTCACAGCCGTCCGGGCCGATACGGATCACCGTCCATATGACCAGAGTGATCTGAGGGACAGGAGAGGCAGCACGTCAGCCTTTAGTACCTCACTGAGCTCAGACTGATGACCTCAGGCGCAGGCTCAGGGTGAAGTACTCACAATGAGGTTAATGAGAGCCAGGAGGAAGAGGAGGACGATGATACACACAGCCATATTTCCTTTTCTTCCTCTCAGGCCCGTCTTATGAAGACGTTCTTCCTCTATTGGCACATAACCGGCTTTGAAGTTACTGTTGTGTTCTTTGTTGATGCAGCGTCTTTCGATAGCTTTCTCCCTCATGGACTTCTTCACCGGCCCGTTGGAGCTCTCCTGCAAGTCAACACACACACACACACACACACATACACACACAAGTTACTGATCACTACAATAAGACTGACATCTGTGTGTGTTTGGTGTTTGGCCCTACAGCCAGCAGGGGGCAGTAGTTGGTTGCTCAGCCACAACAACAACAGCTGATACAACTTCAAGACTCAAGCTGTGCAGCAGAATCAGCATTTACAGGTGAGAAGCTAAAGATAGAGACTCAAATTAACAACAAGGACCGCGACTAACAACAAAGCAGTGCTACTACAAATACAACTGATCTGTACTTTACATTGTAAACACGCTGTCCTACCTCTGTGCCAGTAAAGCAGCTAGTTATACTAAGCTGCTGTGCAATTAAAGTTATTACTACTATTCTGCCACTGTTGCTAGGAGACGGAGGAGCCAGCTGCTTGTTTGGCTTCCACAAACTGAGGTCAGTGCTTTTTAAAGTTTTAAATAACTTGCCAGACTGAGCTTTGCTAAATATACATAGTAAACACAGATAGAGAAGAAGAGATGAACACACAGAAGCTCCGCAGCCTCAGAGTGAATCAGAGCTTCACACACTTCTGCATCGTGACCCGGGTCAGAATAATAAACATCTAGACTCTGGGGTCATGTCTGAACATTGTTTATTCCAAGTTCAAGCAGGACCGAGCCCATAATAGAGGCCACTCATATGTTCCATGCATACACAGATGATCATGCTCAGCTCCTCTCTTCTCCACTCAGGCTCAGCTCAGCTCTGCTCAGCTGGAGTTCATCTCCGTCAAACACCCGCGACTGTCCGTCTGCGGCCAGAACTAAAAATAACTCCATAACTCCTGCCTGTGCCTTCCCCAGTCTGACACACACACAGCGCCGTGCTCCTCTCCTTCATCTCCTCTCCCTCATCTCCTCTCCTTCATCTCCTCTCCCTCATCTCCTCTCCTTCTGCTCCTTCCAGCCTCCTTCTGTTAGGAGCTGAGCTACATGCTAACTCTCATTCCCCTCATGTTACCCTAACGCACACAGCGGAGGCCATTATTGTGTGTTTATTATACCAGGTTAGTCAAATTCATTCTACAGCTGGCGTCTTCCACGCCTCCTAACCAAACAGCCTTATAAACGCACAAACAAACATTACACGCAGAAAGAGACGGACCTGTTCGGACGCCATGTTGGCTCTCCCTCTGCCGCTGGCCGCAGAATGACAGCGGGACAAACCACTTCACACTGCAGCAGGGGGGAATGGTTCATTCCGACGAGCTGCTGGCGGAACAATGTTTGGGTTTAGAAGAATACGAGGGAAATATGACAACGTGACGCGGTGTTATTCATCATGTTAACACGAGTTTGCTTGTTTAGAGCTGTACTCCACAGGCTTTCAAATGGTTTATTCCAAGTTCAAGCAGCTACAGAACTAGAGAAGGACCGAGCCCAAAATAGAAGCCACGCCCACTCCTATGTTCCATGCATACAGTTGGAAAGATGATCAATGTGAAGCTGTGAACATACATATGAACATACATGTGAACATACATGTGAACATACATGTGAGCTGCTGAGTGAAGACAAGCTAGCGTTTGTGTCAAATGTGTTTCAGTTACTGAAGATCTGAGAAGAAAAATAAGGAATTCACCAACAAACTTAAGTCTTCCACATCGGAATGGACGATAACAGGAAGTGACGGGTGGACACATGTAACCAAGGCTACACAGTACAGCATGAAAACAGTACAGTAAACAATACCACTGTGTTTGAATTGTGTCTCATCATCATCATCAATCATCATCATCATCATCATCTGATAGAGAACACTCCATAGTCTTTGTTTAGGTCACATCCACTCTTTCTGCCCTTTAATCAATATTTTGCATTTTTACTGCTTTATCTTTTTTATTATGACTGTTTTTATTTACTACTGTGTGTGTTGGTATCTCTCTCTCTCTCTCTCTCTCTCTCTCTCTATCTCTCTCTCATCATCCCTGCTGTGTTGTGTGTTATCTGTCATTACTGAGGGTTCTTTTCATTTCAGTGACATTTTGTATCTTATTAGTTTTAAACGACATGGTGGGAGATTGGAGACATGAACGTAATCATGAACGCCGATGTCACCGTTGTTAATGACATCATTGACACACACACACACACACACACCACTTTGAGAATCATGAATAATGTAACAGTTGACACACAAACTACTTTGAGTGTGTATAGGAGAAGACGCTGGGGTCAGAGGTGAGGGCGGGGGGGAGCCAGCAGACTGAGCCATGATGCATAAACAACGTTAGGTTGGCTGTGTAACACTTTATATAATATGTGGTAGTGTTTAATACGTTCCATACTATTTCATTCCTTGGATGAAGCAGTTTTACACCGCAGCACTCTGATGTTTGTTTCATTCATGTCTTAGTCCTTCGTTGTAAATTCAGAGGGTCAGAGAGAGAGAGAGACTGAAGAAGCTCCAGTGACTCTGATGGTGTGACATTACTGTGTTTACTCTCTCTCTCTCTCTCTCTCTCCCTCTCTCTCTCGCTCGTTTGTTCTCCAGCTGAGGGCGGCGCTTGGTCGGTGGTCCAGGAGATGCGTGTGTAAGTGCACCGCCCTCGCCGCCCTCGCGTCCTGTGTGTGTTGTCCTCTGCACCTCGGGAGGATTCAGAGAGTGACGGGAGACATGGCGGACACTTTGAGGCGGCTGGTGAACTCTTCCTCCTTCAGCGTCCTGCAGGACAAAGTGGAGCGCTGGAACACAGACTACCATGTAAGTCCATCACACTCTTCATCATCACATCGTCTTCATCAGCAGTAGAGGACACAGACACAAAGTGACACATCGAGGCAACAACACGTCCTCATCGTCTCGTGTTTACTGTTCACTGTGTTTTCTTATGAACTATCGTATTCGAGTTTATTTTGTTTAAATATATACAGTTTATGAGTAAAGCGAGTAAGAGTAAATATATATGTTAACATACAAAGCACAGCACAGGAATGCACTTATATAGGCTACATCTAGTTCCCGGAAGAGTTTGGTTGCTATAGACATCGGTCCCCATGGTTACAGGTAGCCCATTCAAAGATCTTTACGAGAGCATTCACGTCCCATTACTTCCGCTGTAGTTTCACCGGAACAGGCGACGGCAGGAGGTCTTATTGTGTAGAAAGTTCAGTTGTTTAATTGTTAGATTGTGATTGTAAACAGAAGGAATCTGTGGCACCATCATGCTCTACACACGCTTTTGCTTTTAATTAGCTTAAATGTGACCAACCACAGCTGTGGAAGTGGCAATAAATGTGTTTATGATAAATATCACTCAGGTCCCATATTTGATCTAAATCTGTCACTAAATGTTGGAAATAGTTATATTCTAATTGATCAGATGTCTGATTGTTTGTCTCTCAGTCTGGAGAGATTGAACAGGTCCAGGTGTCTTTGTATGCCTGACTTTGGTCCCTGTGCTCTCATTGGTCCATTGTCTTCACCTGTTCTGTCCCAGGTGATGTCCTGTGACCAGAATCTCAATCGGTGTTGTGAGTTGATCGAGCTCACTGCCAAGATCCAGGGTCAGCTGTTCACCATCCTCAACCTGTCAGCTGCTGAAGGTGAGCTGAAGGACAAGTTAGCTTTATGTCACGAGTGTGTCCATCTGTCACGCTGGTCAGGCTGGACGTTTCATATCTGGCCTCATCAATCAGGTGGACATTATGCTGGAGTGGACACTCTTAAAACACGCCTGCTGCCGTGGCTCAGTACCTGCTTCTCTATGGCCAGACCCTCACTCATGGATGAGTCCAGCCTGCAGCTCATCCAGGTGACAGCAGCTCTTATTAGACTCAAGTTCAAAGTCCTGCTGATGTGTTTGTGACTCTGCGATCTGTCCTGTATGTGTAACTGGTGATCAGGATTCAGTGGAGAAGGACCGGAGGATCAGGGAGCTCTCAGCCTCCCATGAGAGCGACGTGCAGAAGTTAGAGACTCAGCTGTGCTCCACTCGCCTGCAGCTGGACTCCGTCAGAGCAGAGTGAGTGAGTGAGTGAGTGAGTGAGTGAGTGAGTGAGTGAGTGAGTGAGTGAGTGAGAGAGAGAGAGAGAGAGAGAGAGAGAGAGAGAGAGAGTGAGAGAGAGTGTGTGCTGCAGCATTTTACAGCCCCACTTTCAAATTATAGAACACTTGATTAGAACACTTTCACTTTAGTTTCTCCTTTATAATGAAGAAGCATGAACACAGAACAGGAAAACTCACAACAACCCAAGAATCACTTGAGACACTGAATCTCCACCTCAGCTATGTAATCTTTGTTATCACAGTTTGAATGAAACTCAGATGGAACTGGACGACACAAAGAACAAATCTGCGTCCTCTCTGCTCGCCACTGAAGACCAAATGTTACAATTAAAAGCGGAGTGAGTGAAATCTGCTGCCATCATGGATTTGTCCTCAGATCCTTTCTTTATTCACGTACACACACATTCTACTGCTGATGGAAGGTGTGTATGTGTTTCAGTCTGCACTCGGCTCATGATCAGGTGGACACGTATAAGAGGCAGATGGATGCAGTTGATGACTACGAGCGGCGGATTCGATTGCTGAGGGATGAAGTTTCCTTCCTGAGCACAGAGAAGGCCCTGCTGCAGGAGAGGTGCCCCCCCCCCCCCCCCCTTAACTCACACCCCCTAACTCAACACCTCTGAACTAGCTCTCACCTCATCTATGTGTACTCTGTGGTCCTCTTCCAGATTGGTGAGGAGCCGCTCTCCCAGTCCCCTGCCCAGGCTCAGCCGCTCCTCCAGCCCCATCAGGACTGAGTCCCCCACCAGAGCTCAACTCACCATCTCCTCTCGCCACGCGCGCCTGGTGTCTCGCTTCAATGACCTCTATGCTGTGGAGCGTCTGGAGGCCCAGACCCTGCTGAGACGTTACATCTCTGATCTAGAGATGGTCCAGAAAATCATCTTCATTGCTGTTGTGGTATGATAGTGATTTCTGTAGCGTGACAGGTAGACACACCATCCAGAGAGATGGTTTCATCTCAACATTGAAACAGTGAAATGCATTTCAGTGGCTCTTCTTCTGTGTTAATGTGACAGGAATCATTCAAAACAGCAAAGCTGGCGTACCGTCAGTTTAAGCTGCGTGTGAGGAAGACCTTGTCCCCGTCCCACTTTGGACCAGAGAGTCTGGAAGATGCAGCTGTGGACTACGTTGTCAGAAACTTGGACCTGTATGACGTACAGGCCAGCATCAATGTATGCTTCATGTCTGCTCTGATGTGTCCTGTGTAGTGAACACCTGGCTGCTCTAAGGCTTCGTACTGAGTGTGTTCTGTCCCCTCAGGATGTGATCAATGCCATGAACGTGAACCCCCGGATCTCCTTCCCGCCTGAGGTGGACTTTGTCCTCATCAGTACCTTAATCAGGGAAACATGCAGGGTCGCCTTCGCCATGCAGACACTGGACCCTCCTCTTGATTTGGCCTTTTCCAGCAATGGAGAGCTTCATAGTGACAACAAGTCAGTTCTGTTTACCTGTGAATCATAAAGAAGCCAACATACGTGTCCTTACATATCATGTTTGGCCCTCAGTGAAGTTTGTCTGTACAGCACAACATCACATTCAACGTCTCAGACAGCTTTACAGGCACACACAGCAAATGGTTCCAAAAGCAGCACCAAGTAGAAACAACCCCCTACTAATAATAACAATAATAACACACACACACACACACACACACACACACACACACACACACACACACACACAGGTGCAGCTCTCACTCACTGGCCTTCTCCCTCTCTGTCCTGCAGGTACCGCCGCAGCTTTGACTCTGACTTCACTGCTCCTCTGGTCATGTACCACGTGTGGCCGGCCTTGGCAGAAGGAGATGCTGTGATAGCGAAGGGCGAGGCTGTCACTCAAAGAGGCGCTATGGTAAAGATCCATGTGTTCATCACTCACATCTGTTTGTTAGCAGGATTACTGCACAGCAAAGAAGATGGATGATGACGCCACAGAGTGAGTGAAGGTCTTCAGTATAATGGAAGGGGGCATCTGGATTGAGGGGGCCCCATGTCAGGGGGGGGGAGGTGCTCTACATCAGGGGCTGTCACTAAAGATGAAAATCCTATGGTATCAGGCCCTTAGTTAGCTCAGAGTTCTGAAGTGTCCTTTTGGTGAATTCAAACTCTGTAGATTATAAAGTAAGAATGACTGATGTGTGTGTTTCTCTTCCAGTGGGGGAGTAAGAGCCGGAGTCGCAGCAGGAGCAGGAGTGTCAGTCCTGGGCGCTCTCACTCTCTGAGCCCAAGTCGCAGCCTGGTAAGGATACTTGGAAACATTTATTCCAAAAGTTAGATTTGTATTTGAGTCATGGAGGGATTCGACCATACGTTTACATTCTTGACATTCAGATAATAATGTCAGCTGTCATTCACCCATGTACTGGACTGGACTGCAGCTTTGGGATGTACTGACTGTACTGACTGTTTACAGACACAGCCAGGTCCATGTCAATCCTCTCTGTATGTTTCCAGGCGTATAATGGCACCAGAAGTCTTTCTCCTGATCGTCTGACTGCTAGCCGACTGTAAACCACCGAAGAAGAATCAGCCCGGAGATCTGAACAGCTGGCAGCCAACTGAAGAGTTACTATAGTTACTGTGTGAGTAGGTCTTTCATGCATAGAGTTGTTAAAACAACTAAATAATAAACAGTATTCTAGTTTGGAGTCATTCCTGGTTGAGCAGTGGACCTGTAGCTCTGTGTGAGGCTGTGAGGCTCACTGGAGCTTCATCATGACTCAGGAAGTCACTGGAGAATCAAACTGCATCTCTACTTCCTTTACTTTCCTCATTCCCTCGCTGATCTCTCTGTGCTGGAGGACTGAAGGTGCTAATGTTCAGGGACAGCTTCAGCTCCAGGGCCTCAGATCAGTTCAGTCATGTACAGTTTTATTCCTTTTTGGTGCTTTTGTGTTCTATCTTCACATTGTGGTGAGATGGACGGAGATGCAGTGGGTTCAGAAGGTTTCATACTAATGTAAAGGTCTGATTAACAGATGAATATCAGACTGAGTCAACATGAAGTCTGTTTATGTTTGTATTTCTTTGCTGACATTCTATCTTACATGACTCTGAATTAGGCCTGAAGATGATGAAGAAGATGGATCCACGTTGATTTGACTCTGGTGTGTGTTACTGAGAGCTAAATGGATTCTTTGCTTCTTTACCTTTGATGTTTTTATAAAAATAATTTAAAAAAAAGGGACAAACCTTGAATTTCTCATAATCCTTTTTTAATCTTAACTTTCTCCCTCCTCTGTTTCTCTCCCCTGTCTCCGGCTCAGTCGTCTGTCTCTCTCTCTTTATGTTCTCTTACCTGTCTCGCTCTTCCTGTTCCTGTCTTCCGTCTCTAACTCTCACCTGTCTGCCTGTAGAGTCGCAATGTTTACCGCCTGGAATGCACAAACTTGATTGGCCGAGTAATATCACGTGGGGTGGCTTAACTCGCATGCAATTGGTCCGTGCGTGTTCCTCGCTAAACCATTACCGTAAAAACTGTAAAAGCGGCGCCGGTTATAATAGAAGCGCCCCGTGTTTTAAACCACAGCTTTCTGTTTCGGCTGTAGGTCCGCCTGTTGGTGACCTGGGGTTTACAGGAAGGGGGCCTCTTGATCTGCAGTCACCACTGAGCTATACCCCCCCCCCCCCCCCTCCCCTCCCCTCCCCCCTACAGACCTGAGGTGCGATTGTTTGGTTGATTGGTTCCCTCCTGTGTCTTGGCTGTCATGCGCCTCCTCTTCACCCGCAGATCACTAAAGAGTTAAACCGTGGAGATCCTGTGTTCGTGTTTTATTTTGTAGTAGTTTCTCTCCTCCCCTCTTGTCTGTTCATACTGGTTTGTTCCTGGTTCTAGTCTGGGGACTCGGGGATTTGGGCGCATGACTGTTCCCGCTGTCATGTTGAGTTAGTTTGGATCACGATCTTCTTCTGGACACGAACCTGTTAAATAACATCCGTTAACAAAAGTCAACAATTGACTGTACTTTGGACGTAGTGTAGTGGGCGGGGCCTCCAGTGCAGTGGGCGGAGCCTCCAGTGCACCGAGCTGCAGCGGTCCCATCAGGGCTGAGGCGTCCAGGTGGACTGAAGCAGACATGGAGCTTGGATCTACACTGAGAGCTGTCAGGAGTCAGAGAATCCTGCTGGGGGACAAACTGAGTCCTGCTGTCATTGTGATCCAGGACGGGAAGATTCATCAGATCCTCTCCCACTCTGACTTCTCCAGGGATGCTGCTTGTGAGGTAGAGTGGAGATCAATCAGCTGTGCCTTGTGAGTGGTGTGACAGTGATGTAACCCCAGTGTGTGTCAGGTGTTGGATGTGGGTGACAGCGTGGTGATGCCCGGCGTGGTCGACAGCCACGTGCATGTGAACGAGCCTGGCCGGACCTCATGGGAGGGCTTCTGGACCGCGACCCAGGCTGCTGCTGCCGGAGGTGTGACCACTATAGTGGACATGCCGCTGTAAGTCTGAGACGCTCACGGATCTGTAGACACCATCTGATATGAAGGTTCAATAGTAGAAGAGTGAACTCATCACATTGCAACATGAGAAGGCAAGTAGAGAGCCTTTAAAGATGAGAACAAGTCCTGCAGGTCCCAGCTGATCCCACAGTAACTGTGCTCCTGTAGATGTGTGTGTCTGTGGTGGTTTAGTGTCGCTGAAGTGTGGCTGTAGAGATTCAGTCCCTATGACAACAGAACAAGGATTACTTTGTGTTCTCTGGATATGAAAAACAATTCAGCTGATGAGATTCCTGAGCTTCCCCTCCATGCAGGAACAGCATCCCTCCAACCACCACGGTTGATCATTTTCATCTCAAGCTCAGAGAAGCAACAGGGAAGTGTTTTGTGGACACGGCCTTCTGGGGAGGCGTGATACCTGGAAATCAGGTAAGAGCAAAGATCTGAGCTCCACGATTCTGCATCAGGACATAAACACTGACAGCACGTCTGCTTCCAGCTGGAGCTCCGGCCGCTCATCCAGGCTGGAGTGGCTGGATTCAAGTGTTTCCTCATCCACAGTGGAGTGGATGAGTTCCCTCACGTCACCGACTGGGACCTTCACACGGCCATGAAGCAGCTTCAAGACACAGGAAGTGTCCTGCTGGTAACTCCATGCTCCTGCTGTGTGCTGAGCCTGTGTGCTGAGCCTGTGTGCTGAGCCTGTGTGCTGAGCCTGTGTGCTCATCATGGACTCACTGAAACGTGTCTTTGTTTCTTCTTTCAAGTTCCATGCAGAGAGTGATGTTCACGAGGCAGCAGAGGAACCTGGAGGTAAAGATGAACAACATCAGGGTCGATGCAGCAGACTGACACTCTGTACTGGGATACACATATACTGTATATATATAGAGAGATATAGATCTATCACATTGGTTTGTAGAGCAGCTTTCATACAGTGTGTGTCATCGCTGATAGATATCTTTATTTAAACATTTAAATAAATACATAAGGCCTTTTAAAGGAGACTGATGCAGACGTGGAAGCAGGTCAATAAAAACTATACATTTGATTGAAAGGAGGCCAGGATACTTCACCTATAAGTATAGAAATAAAGTGTAATAGAAACACCAATCTAGGAAAAATCCATAAAACAAGAATAACAAACTGACAAGAGTCCAACAATCAAAGGTACTGAGTGAAGAGAGTGTCTTCTTCTCTGCCAGACCCCTGCCAGTACTCCACCTTCCTGGAGTCCAGGCCCGATGTGATGGAGCTGGAGGCCATACGGACGGTGACTCAGCTGTGCCTCCAGTATCGGTGAGGAAGAGTCACTGTCATCAGGACGGGAATGTTGGCTTTATGTTTGAACACGTGTTTGTGTTGAAGTGGTCTCCGTCTCTCTCCAGGGTTCGCTGCCACATTGTTCACTTATCCTCAGCACAGCCACTGAAGCTGATCCAGGAGGCTCGTCAGTCTGGAGCCCCTCTGACCGTGGAGACCACTCATCACTACCTCAGCCTGTGTGCAGAGGACATTCCTGCAGGGGCCACGCAGTTCAAGTGCTGCCCCCCCATCAGAGGATCTGACAACCGGGTAAAGTCAAAGTGTGGTACAGGCGCTTCATAGATGAATAGTGAGCAGATGTACACGTCATTCTTCCTGCTGTCCTCTCCAGGAGCAGCTCTGGTCCGCGCTGAAGGCCGGTCACATTGACATGGTGGTGTCCGATCACTCCCCCTGCACCCCCGACCTGAAGAAACTGGAGAGTGGAGACTTCACTGAGGCCTGGGGAGGAATTTCATCACTGCAGTTTGGTAAACACAGACCAGGGCCAAATCTATACCTTGTCTCCAGAGGGTAAAGACCAAAGGCCCTCACGTCCCCCCCCCTCCCCCGCCCTCTCAGATTATTAACCATAGGCACACAGAACCTGGAGATCTAAATGTTCCTCAATGCTTTAGAATGACATCTGAAGAATGAACCTTCTAAACTCTCTCACAACACAGAAGAGAGTTCCTGTCCATCTGTCACTCAGGAGGCAAACAGATCTTAGGCAAGAATAAAAAGAAGAAATACCAGTTTAGACAGGATTAGATAATATTTGACATCAGGAGGGTAAATCAGAGTTTGAAGGCTGAATTATTTACTGCTCACAGTGAAATTAAGGTCAAAGTCTGACAATTGGAACAAGCGGAACGATGAAGATGGTTCTTAAACACAAACACTAAGCTCTTGTGAAAGGAACGTTGCTTGTTTGCAGGTTTGCCTTTATTCTGGAGCTCAGCCAGTCAGAGGGGCTTTGAGCTGCCTGATGTGGTGAGACTCCTCAGCCAGAGGACAGCTGAGCTCTGCGGCCTGGAGCGGCTGAAGGGACGCCTGGAGCCCGGGTATGATGCAGATCTGGTCATATGGGATCCTGAGAGAGAGTTTGAGGTCAGAACTCCCCAAAGCAAACACACTGTGCTGCTAAACATGATGCATTTACACTCATATACACACAGATCACTGTGTGTAACACCTGGATGACCTGTAAACTGACTCCAGTCACCTTTCACAGATTAAAGGGGAAGAAATACGTCATAAAAACAAGGTAAACATCTGTCACTACTCACAATGACAAGTCTCTGATGGTATACAACTGTTTAAATGACTGTGTGTGTGTGTGTGTGTGTGTGTGTAGCTGACTCCTTACCTGGGGCTGATGCTGAAAGGCGCAGTGAGGGCCACAGTCCTCAGGGGGGCGCTGGTGTACAGAGACGGCTCCTTCTGCTCTGAGCCTCTCGGGAAGCTTCTCCTCGTCGCTCCGCAGACAAATCAAGCTCGTCTGTGAGATAGAATGAGAACAAGCTGGAGTAAAGCTCTGAACTCCGGGCCTCATTGTCTGAACTCTGTCCTTCTGAAGGGAGCGTGTAGTTCAGTTTGTGTTGCTACCAAAAATAAAACTGTGGAAAAGAAATGTGCAAAGGTGTGGAAAACTTTTAGAGAGAGACTCGTGTGTGCGTGTGTTGATGAAGCTGACATCAAACACACACACACACCCATACAGAACACACACACACACACACACACACACACCCATACAGAACACACACACACACACACACCCATACAGAACACACACACATCTAGACAATTATTCTTCGTAACTGTAAATGTTTTGTTTTTGGTTCTTGATTCTAAAATGAAACACACACACACACACACACCTCTTGCCTAACCGTGTGTATTTGTCCTGGCCTCCTGAGTGTGTGTGTTAGATAAGCAGGTCTGTCAGTGATTGACAGCTGGAGACATGTTAGGTCACTGTGAGTGTGTAGACTTTTGGGAGGATCCATCCGGGCCTCACATGAGCGCCTGAGGACAGGGTGAGACAGAGCGCTGTGTCGGTGCAGGAGTAGATCTGGATCGTCGCTCAGCTGTGAGGATGTCGTCCGTTTCCGTGCCGCCGCCTGAATGTCTGCAGAAACCCCTCCAGGTCCCTCAGCGCCACATGTTTGGACCCGGACCCTCCAACGCTCCTCAGCGCATCCTGGACGCTGGAGCAAAGCCCATATTAGGACACATGCACCCTGAGACATTTGAGGTAAGAAGCTGTGTGTCCACTTTGAAAACCTGTCTGTGGTTCTTTACCTGTCTGTGGTTCTTTGTTTTATAATGAATGATGGAGTTTCACTTCATTCACTGAAAACTCTCTCAGTCTCACTGCAGCAACTCTTTACATTTACACACAGCTGCAAGAGAGAAGAGAGACAGACAGAGAGAGAGAGGGGGGGGGAGAGAGAGAGAGAGAAACAGAGACAGAGAGAGAGGGGGGGGGAAGATAGAGAGGGGGGACAGAGAGAGAGCCACAGAAAGAGGGACAGAGAGAGAAACAGAGACAGAGAGAGAGGGGGGGAGACAGAGACAGAGAGAGGAGGGGGGAGACAGAGAGGGGGGGAGAGAGACAGAGAGAGCGACAGAGAGAGGGGGAGAGAGAGAAACAGAGACAGAGAGAGAGGGGGGGAGACAGAGAGGGGGGGAGAGAGAGAGAGAGAGCAACAGAGAGAGGGGGAGAGAGAGAGAAACAGAGACAGAGAGAGGGGGGGAGAGACAGAAAGGGGGGGGAGAGAGACAGAGAGAGCGACAGAGAGAGGGGGAGAGAGAGAAACAGAGACAGAGAGAGGGGGGGAGAGAGAGAGAGAGGGGGGGAGAGAGACAGAGAGAGAGCGACAGAGAGAGGGGGAGAGAGAGAGAGAGAAAAAGAGAAACAGAGACAGAGAGAGGAGGGGGGAGACAGAGAGAGGGGGGGAGAGAGACAGAGGGAGAGGGGGAGAGAGAGAAACAGAGACAGAGAGAGGGGGGGAGAGAGAGAGAGAGCAACAGAGAGAGGGGGAGAGAGAGAGAAACAGAGACAGAGAGAGGGGGGGAGACAGAGAGAGGGGGGGGAGAGAGAGAGAGAGCAACAGAGAGAGGGGGAGAGAGAGAGAAACAGAGACAGAGAGAGAGGGGGGAGAGAGGGGGGAGAGAGAGAGAGAGAGAGAGACATTGACTGCAGTGTAACCATGTTCCTCTTTCACATTACAGATCATGAACGACATCAAGAGTGGGATCCAGTACATCTTCCAGACTCAGAACTCCATGACTCTGGCTGTGAGTGGCACCGGGCACACGGCCATGGAGTGTGCCATCTTCAACGCTGTGGAGGCCGGAGACAGCGTGCTGATGGCTGTCAACGGAATCTGGGGGGAGCGAGCGGCGGACATGGCAGAGAGGACGGGTACACACAAACACACACACACACACACACACACACACACACACACGCGCACACACACGCACACACACACACACAGAAGTCAAAGTCCTCTCAACCCACACAATATCATCTGACTGAACTCTACAGGGGCCAGAGTCAGTACCATAGTGGCGCCCCCTGGTGGTTCCTTCACAGTGGCAGAGATCGAGCAGGTACCCAGCTTGCATCCTTCTCTTGCTTGTTGCCGGTTGAAAGACGCAGATCTCTGATCCTCTCACATCACCACAGGCTTTATCCAAACACACACCCGTGCTGTTCTTCCTCACACATGGAGAATCTTCTACGGGAGTCTTGCATCCTTTAGAGGGCATCGGCCAGCTGTGCCACAAGTAAGACCTGAGTCATCTTCACACCTGTGTCAAACTGCAGCTTTACTCTGTCATCTGTCCCTGAAGGTATCACTGCTTGTTTCTGGTGGACTGTGTGGCTTCACTGGGCGGAGCTCCTCTGCATATGGACCAACAAGGTGAAGCTACACTCTTTAAGTACGTGTCGTCTGTTTTGATGACACGCAATCATCGCAACAGTGGATGGACCTTTGACCTTGTGTGTCTGCAGGGATAGACATCCTCTACACCGGCTCTCAGAAGGTTCTGAATGCTCCTCCTGGGACCGCCCCCATCTCCTTCAGCCAGAGAGCTTGGTGAGGAGCGAATACACTTTGTGATCAACATGTAGGCCGAGTGTGTCGCACGTGTGTGCGCTCAAAACTGAATGTGTGTCCACAGCCAGAAAATATTCAACCGGAAGACGAAGCCCGTCTCATTCTTCTTGGATCTGTCCTGGCTGGCAAACTACTGGGGATGTGATGGAAAGCCACCCAGAAAGTATGATGTCATTAGTGTGTAGATGAGTGTTTGTACTGTGCTTGGTTTGACTGTGACTCATGGCAGATATCATCACACCGGCCCTGTTACTGCTTTCTACGCTCTGAGGGAGAGCCTGGCTATCATCGCTGAACAGGTGGGACACCTTCTGTTGTTCTCTACCTTATTAAGGCCAGGAGGTCAGGTTGATTACTTCTACTTCCTGCACAAGAAGTCAACCCATGAATATGACAAACTCTGACTCTCTCTCTTGGTTGATTACTTTCAGGGTCTGGAGAACTCCTGGGCGAGGCACAGAGAGGTGGCAGAGTATTTCCATGCTGGTCTGGAAAACATGGGCCTCAAACTGTTTGTCAAAGAGAAAGTAAGCCTGATGTAAACACTGAACCGTTCCTTTAAGGGGGAAAACTTTCTATTCTGACTCCAACGGTTGTTACAGAGAGCACGGCTGCCAACAGTCACAACTATCATGGCTCCTCCTGGATACGACTGGAAGGAGATCACAACCTACCTCATGAAAACACACAACCTGGAGATCTCTGGAGGACTTGGACCATCGGTTGGTTTGGTAAGAGAGGAAAACACATGTTTACCAAATGTCATCAAGCAGCTCAGTTCAGACCTGTACTAACTCCTTCACTGTTGTGTTGTGTTGTGTTGCAGGTGTTGCGTGTTGGACTTATGGGATGTAACAGCAGTAAGAGCAACGTTGACATGGTGCTGTCAGCCCTGAAAGACGCTCTGAAGAACTGCCACAAGAGCAAAGTGTAACAAGCTGCAGCTACCTGGAGCCTGAGACCGAAGCTCAACCAACATAGACAGGAAAAGGAAATAAAACCATGTGACTTGTTCTGGCTTTTGATTCTTATATGTTGTTGTTGTTGTTGTGATCTGCAGCGATCACGTTACATTAATGTGGCACCCTATTATGCAGAACATGGAATCAGGTGGAGAAGAGAACTGAATGAAATACATCACACACCAGGCTGAAGCTGGAGACACGGAGGCTGGACGGGACAGGAAGGACAAGAGGTCCACTCACAAAACAACAACAGCGCAGCATGAAAGGTCCAACTAAAAGGCTCATAAACAAAACAGATACCCAACAAGACTGACTGGGACGGGAATAGAAGCAAAGTGGAAACAAAGGGAAACTCTGGTTCACCTGGAGTCTGGAGTGACATTGATGAGCGGAGGGCAGTAGCTCAGTCGGTAGGGCTTCCGCTTGGGAACTGGAAGGTCGCCGGTTCGAGTCCCTGCCAAGGTGCCCCTGAGCAAGGCACCGAACCCCCAACTGCTCCACCCTTTGGGTGGTAATGTAATGCAAGTCACTTTGGATGAAAGTGTCTGCTAAATGACTGTAATGTAATGAGCCTCAGGTGTGAGCAGGAACAGGGATCAGGTAGCCACGCCCAGCCAAGTAGCCACGCCCAGCCAGGAACAAACACACACTCTTGAAAACAAACACACACAGATCCTGACTCTTGTAATCATGTTCAAATATATTTATAGGTAATTTTTTAACATATTAATTCAGGCGTCCTTCTTTTTGTTGCCATTGTTTCTTTCTTCTTTCTTAGACTAGATGTTGCTAAGCAACTCACACACACGCATGCACGCACATGCACACACTCCGTCTCACATCTCACTGTGCATTTGGACAATCATTGTTTATCACTTATAAATCAGGTTTAACAGGAGAAACCACACTTCTGCATTCTGTCCACTAGATGCTGCTCAGCGACTCACACAAACACAAACACACACACAGGTGTACTGTCAAAAGTAAAACTTGTTTCGATGAGGAAGAGCAGCAGAGGAAGACGTGACGCAGCGTGAGTTAGAGATTAATTCTTTGATTTTATGGATCATAGTTTGTGTGTGTGTGTGTGGGCGTTGGTTTTAGAGTATTGTAGCTGTGTGTGTGTGTGTAGATACTCCAGTGTGTCTTTGGTCCAAAGCTCAGCACAGAAACAGTCCTACTTAAAGGAACGAACCAGTTGAGGATTATTGTCCATCCAAATAAAGAAACCGTCTGGATTCTCCTAGATCTCAGTGCGACCTTTGACCCTGCTGACCTACATACTCTGATTGACAGGCTAGAGAAATGGGTGAACACCCTGCTGCTGGACATTAGAACTGCAGCCTCCATTGGCATTTTTAGAAAGAAGTAAAGAACATCTGAATAATCTGGATTTAATCTGGAATCATTGGATTTATACTGTTTATTCTATACATTATATTTAATATATGGATAAATTTATATTGTGCTTCTCTCACTGCTATGAATTTGTATGTTCTTTTGCTCCTCTGTGTGTGTGTGCGTGTGTGTGTGTGTGTGTGTGTGTGTGTGTGTGTGTGTTCCCCTCTCTGTAGTTTGGTGAAGATGAGTGTTTGTGGTGATGAAGATGAGGGACCTCCAGACTTCAGTCATGAACCTGGACCCTCACACACACAGTAAGGGGGGGGGGTTTGATGATGAGCACAGGTGAGTGGAGCTCTGATCCGTCTCTGCATGGAGCGACTGAATGTTAGTTTATAAACAGATACAGATACTGGACTGGACTGTTCATGGACACAGTTCATGGCCCTCTAGACAATAAAGACTCTGATCTTATCTGACTGACTGACTGAAGTACAAAGGTTGAGGGGTAATCAGGCGACGCCATTAGAAGTCAGAGGAGGCACAGCTCCAGACTGGGAGGAGTTCAACCATGTTCCTGATGTTGTGGGTCTGTAAAGACCTTTGAGACTTTGGATGTGATGTTGGGCTGGAGAAATAAAAATTGACTTGACTTTCTCATATTTGACCTCATGACCTTCTGCTTCAATCCTCTGTTGTGTTGTCAATGCTGTGTTTATAGAGTTCACCAGCAGAGGGCAGACTCTCCTGTACCCAGCTGTGTGTCCATGAAGAGTGACAGGTCCATGGAACGACCTCCTGAATTCAGTGATGGACAGAAGTCTGCTGAAGAAAGGTCAGAGGTTAAACCAGATCACTCTGATATCATCACTGTAGAGACTGAGAGAGAGAGAGAGAGAGAGAGAGAGAGAGAATATCTGATGTAATGTCGTCGGTATCAAAACCTAAACTTCCTGTATTTAGCCTTTAGCTCATGTTAGCTGACAGCGTTTTACTTCCTTTTACTTCCCTTTCAACATAAAAGAGTGAATCCTTCATAAGGGCGTAGATGAGTTTAACTGGAGTCACACACACAGACAGACAGACAGACAGACAGACAGACAGACACACAGACACACAGACACACAGACACACACACCATGGTAACTTATCTGCTTCAATCCTCTGTTGTGTTGTCAATGCTGTGTTTATAGAGTTCACCAGCAGAGGGCAGACTCTCCTGTACCCAGCTGTGTGTCCATAAAGAGTGACAGGTCCATGGATGAACCTCTGAACTTCAGTGATGGACAGAAGTCTGCTGAAGAAAGGTCAGAGGTTAAACCAGATCACTGTGATATCATCTGTGTAGTTTTGTAGTAGAAGACATCTCAAAGGACAGGTCTTCTGGAATGAAGGACATGTCTCAAGCATCCTGTGATGCTCTGAGCTGCTTTGAGGGACCAGCAGACCAGCAGCGTTTCCTGTTGCCTCAAACAGACAGACGGACAGACATCACCATGACAACCTGTGTCTGTGTGTGTTTGCAGACTTCATGTTTCCTGATTTCTCCACAGAGTTCACCTGAAGAAGTCAGAGGTTTCCAGTGGTGTGTGTGTCCAGCAGCATCCAGCAGACCTGGACTCCATATTTACGGTGTGTAAATGTCCAGGCTCCGCCCACTTCCATATGGACGATGTCACCGGGTGGAGAATCTATTCCATAGAGAGATAAGAGATGTTTGACCGGAGCACTTGGTTCATTTAGTTTGACCAGTGAGAGTTCACTGGGAACCTAGTGTGAAGCCTCACAACTGTTGCTATGGTTACCTGCATCTTCATAAAGCCGGAGATTTAGAATGCAGGTCAACATATAGACTGTAAACACACACCTGACAGCCAATCAGGAAGCAGGATCTTGTGTCCCCCTGCTATAAACTCACGTCTGACTCTTTCAGCTGCTGGAGGAGAACATTGTCAGGTTTGTGAAGGACGAGCTGAAGAGCGTCCAGAAGGTTCTGACCGCAGACTACCCACAATGCTTAGAGGACCAAGACCAGTGGAGCAACAGAGAGGCGTTGGTGAAGCTCACAGTGAACTTCCTGAGGAGAATGAAGCAGGAGGAGCTGGCTGACTCTCTGCACAGCAGTAAGACCATTGAACAGCTTGAACATGATAAGGAAAGAGGAAACAGGACTAAAGCTTCACACTTACACTTAGAGCAGCTAATCACTCTCCTGCACAAAGAGACTGTGTTCACCTCCTGTTTATCAGCACTTTAGTCACATTCAAAGGCTCACCAACAGAAGTGTGTTTTTAGTGGGGATTTAAAGATCACAAGAGAGTTTGTCTCTTTGACTGGGGCAGGAAGTGGATTCCAAAGAAAAGGAGGTTGCTCTTGGTTGTTGGGATAGTGAGCAGGCCTGCTGAGATCTTAGAACAGGTGCAGGAACATCAGGGGTTAGAAGGTTAGAAGGTGTTCTATTATACTGCTCTAGTCACAAAGCTTTGTACTCCTAAATGCTTTTTTACTCTGTAGTTTTCTTTTCTTCTCCATGTTTCCCTCCTCTGACTGTTGTCTCTTCATCAGGAAGTCTTGCTGCACTGTGCCAACGTAAACTGAAGTCTAAGCTGAAGCAGAAGTTCCAGAGTGTGTGTGAGGGGGTCGCTAAAGCAGGAAAGCAAACCTCTCTGAATGAGATCTACACAGAGCTCTACATCACAGAGGG
Organism: Genypterus blacodes; assembly: GCF_046128005.1. Classification (NCBI taxonomy): domain Eukaryota; kingdom Metazoa; phylum Chordata; class Actinopteri; order Ophidiiformes; family Ophidiidae; genus Genypterus; species Genypterus blacodes. Next base: position 284,496 of record NW_027466892.1, on the reverse strand, counting down.
AGGGGCTGGAGGGGTCAACCATGAACATGAGTTCAGACACATTGAAGCAGCATCCACGAAAGCACAGAGAGCAGAAACAACAATCAGATGTGAAGACATCTTCAAAGCCTCACTTGGAAGAGATCAGCCAATCAGAACACTGATGACAAAGGGCGTGGCTGGCATCGGGAAAACCCTCTTAACACAGAAGTTCACTCTGGACTGGGCTGAAGGCAAAGCCCACCAGAACATCCAGCTCACATTTCCATTCACCTTCAGAGAGCTGAATGTGCTGAGAGGGAGAAAGTTCAGCTTGGTGGAGCTTCTTCATCACTTCTTTACTGAAACCAAAGAAGCAGGAATCTGCAGCTTTGAAGACTTCCGGGTCGTCTTCATCCTGGACGGTCTGGATGAGTGTCGACTTCCTCTGGACTTCCACAAAGGTGAGATCCTGACCGATGTTAGAGAGTCCACCTCAGTGGATGTTCTGCTGACAAACCTCATCAGGGGGAACCTGCTTCCATCTGCTGGCCTCTGGATCACCACAAGACCTGCAGCAGCCAATCAGATCCCTGCTGAGAGCGTGGACATGGTGACAGAGGTCAGAGGGTTCACTGACCCTCAGAAGGAGGAGTACTTCAGGAAGAGACTTAGAGATGATGAGCAGGCCAACAGCATCATCTCCCACATCAAGACCTCACGAAGCCTCCACATCATGTGCCACATCCCAGTCTTCTGCTGGATCACTGCCACAGTTCTGGAGGACATGATGATGAAGACCAGAGAGAGAGGAGAGCTGCCCAAGACCCTGACTGAGATGTACATCCACTTCCTGGTGGTTCAGACCAAAGTGAAGAACATCAAGTATGATGGAGGAGCAGAGACAGATCCACTCTGGAATACAGAGAGCAGGAAGATGATGGAGTCTCTGGGAAAACTGGCTTTTGATCAGCTGCAGAAAGGAAACCTGATCTTCTATGAGTCAGACCTGACAGAGTGTGGCATGGACATCACAGCAGCCTCAGTGTACTCAGGAGTGTTCACACAGGTCTTTAAAGAGGAGAGGGGACTGTACCAGGACCAGGTGTTCTGCTTCGTCCATCTGAGCGTCCAGGAGTTTCTGGCTGCTCTTTATGTCCATCTGACATTCATCAACTCTGGAGTCAACCTGCTGTTAGAGAATAAACCAACCTCCTGGTGGTCCAAACTATCAGGACACAAACCTAAACTAACAAGTCTCCACCAGAGTGCTGTGGACGAGGCCTTACAGAGTCCAAATGGACACCTGGACCTGTTTCTTCGTTTCCTTTTGGGCCTTTCACTGCAGACCAATCAGACTCTCTTAAATGGTCTCCTGAAAGAGACAGGAGGGAGCTCAGAGACCAACCAGGAAACAGTCCAGTACATCAAGGAGAAGATCAATCAGAAGGTCTCTGCAGGGAGAAGCATCAATCTGTTCCACTGTCTGAGTGAGCTGAAGGATCTTTCTCTAATGAAAGGGATCCAAGAGCACCTGAGGTCAGGAGGTCTCTCCACAGTCACACTGTCTCCTGGTCAGTGGTCTGCTCTGGCCTTCATCTTACTGTCATCAGAGGAAGATCTGGATGTGTTTGACCTGAAGAAATACTCTGCTTCAGAGGAGGCTCTTCTCAGGCTGCTGCCAGTGGTCAAAGCCTCCAGGAAAACTCTGTAAGTGTGGAGACACACAAAAATTTGGATCATTTTAGGGAACAGAAATAAAATGTTCAACTTTTCATTTTTAGGCTGAGTGGCTGTAATCTGTCAGAGAGAAGCTGTGAAGCTCTGTCCTCAGTCCTCTGCTCCCAGTCCTCCAGTCTGAGAGACCTGGACCTGAGTAACAATGACCTGCAGGATTCAGGAGTGAAGCTGCTGTCTGCTGGACTAGAGAGTCCTCACTGTCAGCTGGAGACTCTCAGGTCAGGACTCTGCTCTTTGTGTCAGTGACCATTTAAATGTTCCTGCTAAAGAAGTCCTGATGTTCACCCCGCCCCCTCTCTCTCCCCCGCTCCCTCTGTCTCCCTCTCTCTCTCCCCCCCCCCCCCTATGTCTCTGTCTCTGTCTCTGTCTCTCCCTCTCTCTCTCTCTCTCTCAGGCTGTCAGGTTGTATGATCACACAGGAAGGCTGTGCTTCTCTGGCCTCAGGTCTGAGCTCCAACCCCTCCAGTCTGAGAGAGCTGGACCTGAGCTACAACCATCCAGGAGACGCAGGAGAGAAGCTGCTGTCTGCTGGAGTGGAGAGTCCAGGCTGGAGACTGGACACTCTCAGGTAAGGACACAACTACAGAGTGGACACTCAGGTGTGGACAGACTCCCTGTGGGTTGAAGGGAAAAACTCTGTCTCCAAATCAATAATCAATAACGTGCTGCTGCTGCTGTGTGTGTGTGTGTGTCTGTGTCTGTGTGTGTGTGTGTGTGTGTGTGTGTGTGTGTGTGTGTGTGTGTGTGTGTGTGTGTGTGTGTGTGTGTGTGTGTGTGTGTGTGTGTGTGTGTGTGTGTGTGTGTGTGTGTGTGTGTGTGTGTGTGTGTGTGTGTCTTCCTGCAGGATGGATCATGGTGGACAGCGGTGGATCAAAGCCGGTCTGAGGAAATGTAAGTTTGATGTGACTTTGATTCCTCAGACCAAAGCTCTGGAATCTATCTTGTGTCAGATCTAAATAATGCAGAGATACTTTAGTGCAGTGGTTCCCAAACTTTTTCTGCAGTGCCCCCCTTTAGTAGATAAGAATATTTCCTTGTCTTTGCTCTAATGACAGCTTCATCCCCACATCTTCTCAGTGACTGCTGTGGGCTCGCTTTGTGCTGCAGATCTTTTCTAATCGGGGTTGCAGCTGTCAGACTGACACTCTTAGTTCAGTTTCAATGTCCAGCTTCCACCTGGATTTGGTTTTGATTGAGGCTCACATAGGTAGGATGTGGCAGAAGGAAGGAGTGTGGCCATGGCTCTCCTACCTGGCAGAGGGGAATCGCTCATTCTCTATAATAATGAGTTAAATCCCTCACAACTGGACACTCTTAGTTCAGTTTCAACAAACAACAACCAGTAGTTGAGTATTTAGATATCAAAGGTGTGTCAGTAGAAAGTGACAGTGAGTCAGAGGACAAAGTGCAGTAGTGAATAAATGAGTGAATAATAAAGGCAGCAGCTGTGTTTGATGATAAACTGCTGCTGTTTGTGTCTTTTTCTGTCCATCAGATGTTTGTGAACTGGAACTGGACCCAAACACAGCAAGCAGATACCTCAAACTGTCTGACAACAACAGGAAGGTGACACGTGTGAGAGAGGAGCAGCCACATCCTGATCATCCAGAGAGGTTTGATCACTGGCCTCAGCTGCTGTGTAGAAATGGTCTGACTGGTCGTTGTTACTGGGAGGTGGAGTGGAGAGGAGACGTTTATCTATCAGTGAGTAACAGAGGAATCAAGAGGAAAGGAGACGGAGATGAGAGAATGTTTGGAGGAAATAATCAGTCCTGGGTGCTGAGCTGCTCTGATGATCATGGTTACTCTGTCAGGCACATTAACAGAGACACGCCCCTCAGTGTCCCTGTGTCCTCCTCTGTTCCTCTCAGAGTAGGAGTGTATCTGGACTGTCCTGCTGGCACTCTGTCCTTCTACAGCGTCTCTCGCACACTGATCCACCTCCACACCTTCACCACCACATTCACTCAACCTCTCTATGCTGGGTTTGGGTTCTGGAGGTTCATTGGGTCATATGGTTCATCAGTGACTCTGTGTGATCTGTAGGACACACAGACACACGCACACACTTTCTCTCTCTCTCAAACACACTATCTCTATCACACACGCATACACACACTTTCTGCGGAGCGATCTTTTGGTCGCGGACAAAACCTTAGTTGACGGGGTGGTGCTTGCTTCGGAATTTGTGGAGCAATCTGCCGGTCGCGGACCGAATCCGGCGGGCCGAATCAACGGATCCGCTCGCGGGCCGGACCAAACGACCAGAGGTTGCCCACCTCTGAGCTAAAGAGATCAAATAGAGAAATCAGCAACAATCAAACAGCTGTGCAGGACTAAATGTTGAATGAAGCGTTTTGTAGTTTTCATTTGGTGTCAGAGTGAAAATAGATTCTGCAGCTCAGTGAGAAGCTCAGATTCCACTTAAGAACTTCTGCTTTCAGACCTCCTGGACCCCAGCAGACTTTAATACAACTATTACACAAACTCAACACTGCAGCATACTGGACTGATATTATACTGCAGGGTGTTATATTATACTGTTTTATATTATACTGTACTGTGTTATATTATACTGTGTTATATTAAACTGTACTGTTATATTACTCTGTGTTATATTAAACTGTACTGTATTATATTATTCTGTGTTGTATTATACTGTACTGTATTATATGTGGTGAAAGTACTTTGACCTACATTCATGTATGAAAGTAAATAACCAAATAGAGATGGTAAGTATTAGTAGTATTAGCAGCTGTAGTAGTAACAGTAGAAGTCCTGGTAGTCAGTGAAGACAGTGAGAGCAGACGTGAGCTCACAGGGAACTTTATTATCAGTCAGATTAAAACTCTTTGGCTACAGAGGCAAACTGTTGTCACGGATGATATAAATCCATGTGGTGGTCTGTCGTCACGTTGGCAGTCAGTCAGCTTGTTGTAAAACCATGGATCCCCCTGTTCATTTGTACTTATCAGCTGCTGTAACTGCACACAGCAGTAAGAAGTCACAGGGACCAGACTTCCTCCTGACCAGCTAAGCCTTAGAAGTGTCATATACATATAGAACCAGGAACTAAATACAAATATATTCAATCATCTACTGTGTTAGTCTGCCATCATCAAAATGCTGCGTACAGTAAATAGAAGAAGGTGAGGCGTGGTTGGATTTGTCAAGTCTTTCTAGTTGGAGTGGATCAAAATGCCACAGAAATCAAAACATGAACTTCTTTTAACAAGTTACTGACTCAACATCACAGATTTGATATCATTTGTGGTTCAGTTGCAAACAAAAACGAATCAACATTGCATTTCCTTCATCACACCAACACATATTCCAGACCTCAAGCCCTACAGTGTGATTGAGTGGTGACAGCAGCATTAAAGCCTAACAGTGAATATGAGGTGGGTGCGTCACAAACACTTTCATGGCCGCCAAACTGGAACGCTCAGGTCCGTTGGTTTTAGCGTTGGTGGCAGCAAAAAGACGAACTGTGGTCATAGTTTGGACGCGGGGCTGTTGTTCTCTTTCTGCTCCCTGTCGCCTGGGGAGTGTGTGTGTGTGTGTGTGTGTGTGTGTGTGTGTGTGTGTGTGTGTGTGTGTGTGTGTGTGTGTGTGTGTGTGTGTGTGTGTGTGTGTGTGTGTGTGTGTAGCCAGTGTACTGAAACAGGGAGGTTACCTCTGCACAAGATCGATACACCATTACATCACCAAAGTTTGGGCTGATGAAAGTATCCCCCAGCAATGGAAAGATGCCAGCATTGTCACCATATATAAAAACAAAGGTGACAGAGCCATCTGTGGAAACCATAGGGGCATCGCACTTCTTGCTGTGGCAGGCAAGGTCCTGGCCAAGGTGATGCTTCAGAGGCTGGTCAGTAACATCACAGAGTCTCTGTTACCTGAGTCACAGTGCGGGTTTAGAAAGAGCAGGAGTACGGTCGACATGGTCTTTACAGCCCGGCAACTGCAGGAAAAGTGCAGGGAGCAACATAAAGACCTGTTTATGGCTTTTGTTGACCTCTCCAAAGCCTTTGACTCTGTACAGAGAGATCTCTTGTGGGGCGTCCTCCTCCGGTTTGGCTGCCCCAGGAAGTTTGTTAACATCCTGCGTCAGTTCCATGATGGAATGACTGCCAGGGTGAGAGTAGGAGGTCAAGAGTCTAGCCCTTTCTCTGTGCGTACAGGAGTAAGGCAAGGATGTGTACTAGCACCTGCACTTTTTAATATCTTCCTCCTTTGTGTCACCCAGCTTCTCCACAAGGAGATTGAAGACAACAGTGGGGTGGAAATTGTCTACAGGCTGGATGGCAACCTCTTCAACATCAGGAGGTTGCAGGCAACCACCAAACTGAACAAGTTAAGAATACTTGAGCTGCAGTATGCAGATGACTGCGCGCTTGTATCTCACTCTCCACAAGACCTCCAGCTTGTCCTGGATGCAGCAGTGAGGGCATACAGCAGGATGGGTCTGACCATCAACACTGCCAAAACAGAGGTAGTCTGCCAGTGGAGTGCCAAAATTCCACCCACACCACCTGTCTTCACTGTCGACGACAAAAAGCTGTCTGTAGTACCATCTTTCAAATACCTGGGGAGCATCCTCTCAGAAGACAACACCATTGACACTGAAGTGCAAAACCGGATTAAACAAGCATCAGCTGCTTTCGGGAGACTCAGGCGCCGGGTCTTTCAGAATAAGAACCTCCATCTCCAAACAAAAAGTGCTGTGTATCGGGCCGTCTGCATCACCACCCTGCTCTACAGCTGTGAAGCCTGGGTCACCTACAGCCGTCATGTCAAGTCCCTGGAGCAGTTCCACATCCGCTGTCTTCAGCGCATCCTGGGGGTCACTTGGCGTGACCGTGTGCCTCACACTGAAATATTGAGTAGAACAGGCTGCCGGAGTATTGAGGCCACAATTACTCAACACCAACTGCGGTGGCTGGGGCATGTCATTAGAATGCCCCACAATCGTCTGCCTCGCAGAGTCCTATACGGCCAGCTATACCACGGCCAGCGCTCTGCGGGAGGACAGAAAAAGAGGTTCAAAGACAAACTGAAATCCGCACTAAAGAAATGCAAAATTAAGCCTGGGGACCTGGAAGATATGGCTGCTGACCGCAACACCTGGCGGCAGATGTGTCTTGATGGGACCCAATCACTGGAGGAGGACAGGACAGCCAGGAGGCAGCAGAAAAGGCTCAGGAGGAACGTAGCTGTGACTGCCAGCAACACCAACACTACGCTCACATGCCCAACCTGCAATAAAACCTGCGGATCCAGGATTGGGCTTTTCAGTCATCAAAAAACTCACCGATAGTCAGAAGTGGACGTCATCATCGGACTCGATGGACAACCACAAGCAAGCAAGCAAGTGTGTGTGTGTGTGTGTGTGTGTGTGTGTGTGTGTGTGTGTGTGTGTAGCCAGTGGCTCAGTGGGTAGTGCTTCTGCTTGGGAACCGGAGGGTTGCCGGTTCGAGCCCCTGCTGAGGTGCCCCTGAGCAAGGCACCGAACTCTCAATTGCTCCCCCCTCTGCGAAGGGTGGTAATGTAATGTAAGTCGCTTTGGATAAAAGCGTCTGCCAAATGATCGTAATGTAATGTAATGTAATGTACGCAGATTGTTTTCACAGCTACACCCAGTTTTCAGTCGTATCCAGAGGCTGAGCAACGCCACTACAGCTAATGTTGGAGATGTTCAAGTCGTGGTGCTCGTGTAAGTGCTGGTACAGACGTGAAGAAATGGAGCCAGAAATGCTCCGTTACTGTGGGACCAGGCAGTTCCACATGTAGGCTGGTGCAGGAGCCACATGGAGAACCGGCCGTGGTTCAAACTATTCAGCATCACGCAAGGAGACGCAGACGGGAGATTCAAGGTGACACTTCGCAAAGAAACGCAAAGGAAAGACCTACGAAGAAACTCCACTTAGCTCAAATAGTTTAAAAAAGGAGGACGAGAGCGAGAGGGACTTCAAGATTTAAATGAGAGGAAACACAGACGGTTCAGAGCTGAGCTGAGTGACCAGTCTGAGATAGATCCGGACCTGGAGGAGTTTTGGGGCGTAGAACCCGACTCTCTCACGTCCTATAGTGTAAGTTAGAAAGGAGAGACGCCCATACTCACTTTATTCCTTCATTTGCACAGTGAGACGTTCAGTGGCTGTGAGGTCGGAGACAGTGACTGGAAATAGGTCGACATTCTTTTGATGAAATGGTTCTGGAGAAATCCTTCAGTGAGTAGACCTACAGGGATTGGAGGATAGTCACACACACACACACACACCTCAACTTTGGTGAGATGAGAAGAAACAAATGATTACTGCATTTTTCCCACAAATAAGTAAGTCATTTCAAAGGAATCTAAATGGGATGGAACCACTCAGACCTCACTGAACTTAACTCCTCTTCTGAGTTGGATTCAAAACGTCTCTCTTTTATCTACCTTTGTTGAACACACTTATTGTAAGTCGCTTTGGATAAAAGCGTCTGCTAAATGACCGTAATGTAATGTAATGTAATGTCTCTGACAAAACCACACAGTTCCTAACACTAAAACTCCACACTTACGCCCAGAATACTAAACTCTACCCACGCGTGTTCCCACTCACTCACTCACTCTCTCACACTTAGCTACAATCCACGCAGGTAACACACAACTCACAGTTCCGTGTCCCGGGTAGCCGCCGGTCTCAACCCCAGCATCCGCGCTCCTCCTGCCGGCAGCTCCCCGTCCAGTCCTCGGTCAAACTGGGGTTCCTCCGGTCCAACTTCTGGTAGAAAACATGAACTTTGTCTCTCGAGTTTAAAGCTTCTCCCGCCTCTTTTCTTCTTCTCGCTCGCGTACCTCAGCCCCAATTCAACCAATTCCAACAGCTGAACACATCGACACGCCAATAAACAAAGAAATGAGAGTTATTGATCGGATCTCAGTAATAAAGCCCCACGTACTGCTACATTCTTATCACTGAGAATCCAACACATTTCATTTATTTCGCATATTTTATGTTTTGTTAAGTATTAAAATGTCTCAATTAACTTGTTTTTCTTTGATTTAAAGTTACACTACAAATCACTTTTCTTTTTAGCTCATATTTTTCCCTTCATAAGTATTCAGATTTATACAGCCCCCACATTTTCATCTGGGCGACAAATAAATTACGAGGGAAAATAAAGAGACAGAGACCTCTCACTGTATATTAGGACTTAATTTCTGTTATTCTTCTTTTATTTTACTTATTGAAATGAAGTTCAACCGAAGAAACCACACTTCTACAATCTGTCCACTAGATGGTGCTAAACGACTCTCTCTCACACCCACACCCACATCTCCACCCCCCGCCCCCCACACCCACACACACACAGGTGTACTGTCAAAGGTGAAAGTTGTTCCGATGCGGAAGAGCAGCAGAGGAAGACGTGACGCAGCGTGAGTTAGAGTTTGATTCTATGATTTTATGGATCATCGTCGTTTGTCTTTCATGCTTGTGTTTGTGTGTGTGTGTGTGTTGGTTTGATAGCCTGTGCGTGTGTGTTGGTTTTAGAGCCTGTGTGTGTGTGGCCTACTTAAAGGAATGAACCAGTTGAGGATTATTGTCCATACAAATAAAGAAGCCGTCTGGATTCTCCTAGATCTCAGTGCGATCTTTGACACTGCTGACGCTGTGATTGACAGGCTAGAGAAATGGGTGAACACCCTGCTGCTGGACATTAGAACTGCAGCCTCAATTGGCATTTTTAAAAAGAAGTAAAGAACATCTGAATAATCTGGATTTAATCTGGATTCTTTGGATTCATACTGTTTATTCTATACATTATATTTAATATATATTGATATATTTATATTGTGCTTCTCTCATTGCTATGAATTGTGTTCTTTTGCTCTTGTGTGTGTGTGCGTGTGTGTCTGTGTGTGTGTGTCCCTCTCTGTAGTGTGGTGAAGATGAGTGTTTGTGGTGATGAAGATGAGGGACCTGTAGACTTCAGTCATGAACGTGGACCCTCACACACACAGTAAGGGGGGGGGGGGCTGAGTCACCATGGAGACGCTGTTTTCTCATCTAAGTGTAAACATGTCCATTTGATGATGACTCTATGTTGATGAAGCTGCTTGACTCTTCATCCAAGGCTCATTCTGATGATGAGCACAGGTGAGTGGAGCTCTGATCCGTCTCTGCATGGAGCGACTGAATGTTCATCATCAATCAGGTGACGCCATTAGAAGTCAGAGGAGGCACAGCGCCAGTCTGGGAGGAGTTCAACCATGTTCCTGATGTTGTGGGTCTGTAAAGCCCTTTGAGACTTTGGATGTGATGTTGGGCTGGAGAAATAAAATTGACTTGACTTTCTCACATTTGACCTCATGACCTTCTGCTTCAATCCTCTGTTGTGTTGTCAATGCTGTGTTTATAGAGTTCACCAGCAGAGGGCAGACTCTCCTGTACCCAGCTGTGTGTCCATGAAGAGTGACAGGTCCATTTATGAACCTCCTGTATTCAGTGATGGACAGAAGTCTGCTGAAGAAAGGTCAGAGGTTAAACCAGATCACTGTGATATCATCACTGTAGAGACAGAGGAGAGAGAGAGAGAGAAAATATCTGATGTAATGTCCTCCGTATCAAAACCCAAACTTATGTACTTGTATTTAGCCTTTAGCTCCTGTTAGCTCACGGCGTTTTACTTCCTTTTATTTAATTTTTAATTTAATTTACAGTCATTTAGCTAGACACTTTTATCCAAAGCGACTTACAACACACAATTGAAATTTATCTTGCACCCCCTCATATCACACACACACAAACATATGCATTACAGAGGGGGTGCAGGGCAGCCATTTACGGCGCCCATAGAGAGCAGTTGGGGGTTCGGTGCCTTGCTCAGGGGCACCTTGGCAGTGCCCTGGCAACTCACCAGTTACCAGTCCACTTACTTGGTCCAAACGGGACTACACCCTCCGGTTCCCTAACTGAATCACTATGGACTGAGATACTGCCGCCCTTTCAAGATAAAGGAGTGAATCCTTCATAAGGGCGTAGATGAGTTTAACCGGAGTCACACACACACACACACACAAACACACACACACACACACACACACATACACATACACATACACACACACACACACACACACACACACACACACACAAGGTAACTTATCTGCTTCAATCCTCTGTTGTGTTGTCAATGCTGTGTTTATAGAGTTCACCAGCAGAGGGCAGACTCTCCTGTACCCAGCTGTGTGTCCATGAAGAGTGACTGGTCCATGACTCATCCTCCTGAATTCAGTGATGGACAGAAGTCTGCTGAAGAAAGGTCAGAGGTTAAACCAGATCACTGTGATATCATCACTGTAGTTTTGTAGTAGAAGACATCTCAAAGGACAGGTCTTCTTAAATGAAGGACACGTCTCTGTCCACCTGGGTGTTTGGATCAGAGCCTCAGAAGTTGAGCTGATGAGCTGAAGATTGATTCCAGGATCCTGTGATGCTCTGAGCTGCTTTGAGGGACCAGCAGACAGCAGCGTTTCCTGTTGCCTCAAACAGACAGACATCACCATGACAACCTGTGTCTGTGTGTGTTTGCTGACTTCATGTTTCCTGATTTCTCCACAGAGTTCACCTGAAGAAGTCAGAGGTTTCCAGTGGTGTGTGTGTCCAGCAGCATCCAGCAGACCTGGACTCCATATTTACGGTGTGTAAATGTCCAGGCTCCGCCCACTTCCATATGGACGATGTCACCGGGTGGAGAATCTATTCCATAGAGAGATAAGAGATGTTTGACCGGAGCACTTGGTTCATTAAGTTTGACCAGTGAGAGTTCACTGGCTACCTAGTGTGAAGCCTCACAACTGTTGCTATGGTTACCTGCATCTTCATAAAGCTGGAGATTTAGAACGCCGGTCAGCTGCATGTTGTCAACATATAGACTGTAAACACACACCTGACAGCCAATCAGGAAGCAGGATCTTCTGTCCCCCTGCTATAAACTCACGTCTGACTCTTTCAGCTGCTGGAGGAGAACATTGTCAGGTTTGTGAAGGACGAGCTGAAGAGCGTCCAGAAGGTGCTGACCGCAGACTACCCACAATGCTTAGAGAGGCCGAGCGAGGACCGAGAGCAGTGGAGCGACAGAGAGGCGTTGGTGAAGCTCACAGTGAACTTCCTGAGGAGAATGAAGCAGGAGGAGCTGGCTGACTCTCTGCACAGCAGTAAGACCATTGAACAGCTTGAACATGATCAGGAAAGAGGAAACAGGACTAGCTTCACACTTACACTTAGAGCAGCTAATCACTCTCCTGCACAAAGAGACTGTGTTCACCTCCTGTTTATCAGCACTTTAGTCACATTCAAAGGCTCACCAACAGAAGTGTGTTTTTAGTGGGGATTTAAAGATCACAAGAGAGTTTGTCTCTTTGACTGGGGCAGGAAGTGGATTCCAAAGAAAAGGAGTGCGGGATTTCCAAAGGTCTGCTCTTGGTTGTTGGGATAGTGAGCAGGCCTGCTGAGATCTTAGAACAGGTGCAGGAACATCAGGGGTTAGAAGGTTACAAGGTGTTCTATTATACTGCTCTAGTCACAAAGCTTTCTACTCCTAAATGCTTTTTTACTCTGTAGTTTTCTTTTCTTCTCCATGTTTCCCTCCTCTGACTGTTGTCTCTTCATCAGGAAGTTTTGCTGCACTGTGCCAACGTAAACTGAAGTCTAAGCTGAAGCAGAAGTTCCAGAGTGTGTGTGAGGGGGTCGCTAAAGCAGGAAAGCAGACCCCTCTGAATGAGATCTACACAGAGCTCTACATCACAGAGGGAGGGGCTGGAGGGCTCAACCATGAACATGAGGTCACACACATTGAAGCAGCATCCAGGAAAGCACAGAGAGCAGAAACAACAATCAGATATGAAGACATCTTTAAAGCCTCACCTGGAAGTGATCAGCCAATCAGAACACTGATGACAAAGGGCGTGGCTGGCATCGGGAAAACCCTCTTAACACAGAAGTTCACTCTGGACTGGGCTGAAGGCAAAGCCCACCAGAACATCCAGCTCACATTTCCATTCACCTTCAGAGAGCTGAATGTGCTGAGAGGGAGAAAGTTCAGCTTGGTGGAGCTTCTTCATCACTTCTTTACTGAAACCAAAGAAGCAGGAATCTGCTGCTTTGAAGACTTCCGGGTCGTCTTCATCCTGGACGGTCTGGATGAGTGTCGACTTCCTCTGGACTTCCACAAAGGTGAGATCCTGACCGATGTTAGAGAGTCCACCTCAGTGGATGTTCTGCTGACAAACCTCATCAGGGGGAACCTGCTTCCATCTGCTGGCCTCTGGATCACCACAAGACCTGCAGCAGCCAATCTGATCCCTGCTGAGAGCGTGGACATGGTGACAGAGGTCAGAGGGTTCACTGACCCTCAGAAGAAGGAGTACTTCAGGAAGAGACTCAGAGATGATGAGCAGGCCAACAGCATCATCTCCCACATCAAGACCTCACGAAGCCTCCACATCATGTGCCACATTCCAGTCTTCTGCTGGATCACTGCCACAGTTCTGGAGGACATGATGAAGACCAGAGAGAGAGGAGAGCTGCCCAAGACCCTGACTGAGATGTACATCCACTTCCTGGTGGTTCAGACCAAAGTGAAGAACATCAAGTATGATGGAGGAGCAGAGACAGGTCCACTCTGGAATACAGAGAGCAGGAAGATGATGGAGTCTCTGGGAAAACTGGCTTTTGATCAGCTGCAGAAAGGAAACCTGATCTTCTATGAGTCAGACCTGACAGAGTGTGGCATGGACATCACAGCAGCCTCAGTGTACTCAGGAGTGTTCACACAGGTCTTTAAAGAGGAGAGGGGACTGTACCAGGACCAGGTGTTCTGCTTCGTCCATCTGAGCCTCCAGGAGTTTCTGGCTGCTCTTTATGTCCATCTGACATTCATCAACTCTGGAGTCAACCTGCTGTCAGAGAATAAACCAACCTCCTGGTTGCCTAGAGTATCACGACACAAACCTAAACTAAGAAGTCTCCACCAGAGTGCTGTGGACGAGGCCTTACAGAGTCCAAATGGACACCTGGACTTGTTTCTTCGTTTCCTTTTGGGCCTTTCACTGCAGACCAATCAGACTCTTTTAAAGGATCTCCTGAAAGAGACAGGAAGGAGCTCAGAGACCAACCAGGAAACAGTCCAGTACATCAAGAAGAAGATCAATAAGAAGGTCTCTGCAGAGAGAAGCATCAATCTGTTCCACTGTCTGAGTGAGCTGAAGGATCTTTCTCTAGTGAAGGAGATCCAAGAGCACCTGAGCTCAGGACTTCTCTCCACAGTCACACTGTCTCCTGCTGAGTGGTCTGCTCTGGCCTTCATCTTACTATCATCAGAGGAAGATCTGGATGTGTTTGACCTGAAGAAATACTCTGCTTCAGAGGAGGCTCTTCTCAGGCTGCTGCCAGTGGTCAAAGCCTCCAGGAAAACTCTGTAAGTGTGGAGACACACAAAGATTTGGATCATTTTAGGGAACAGAAATAAAATGTTCAACTTTTCATTTTCAGGCTGAGTGGCTGTAATCTGTCAGAGAGAAGCTGTGAAGCTCTGTCCTCAGTCCTCTGCTCCCAGTCCTCCAGTCTGAGAGACCTGGACCTGAGTAACAATGACCTGCAGGGTTCAGGAGTGAAGCTGCTGTCTGCTGGACTGGAGAGTCCTCACTGTCAGCTGGAGACTCTCAGGTCAGGACTCTGCTCTTTGTGTCAGTGACCATTTAATTGTTCCTGCTAAAGAAGTCCTGATGCAAACATCACTGAGACCTTTCTGTTTCCTGGAGGAGATTTGAGCTCCAGTCTGCTCCATGTTTGACAATCTCTCTGTCATTCTCTAATTCACTCTCTTTCTCCCCCCTTACTCTCTTTCTTTGTGTGTGTGTGTGTCTCTCTCTCTCTCCACCTCCCCCCTCTCTCTTTGCTCTCCCCCTCTCTCTCCCCCCTCTCTCGCTGTCTCTCCCCCTCTCTCTCTCTGACTCTCTCTCCCTCCCCCTCTCTCTCTCCCCCTCCCCCATTCTCTCCCTCTGTCTCTCTCTCTCACTCCCCCCCCTCTCCCCTCTCTCTCTTCTCTGCCTCTCCCTCTCTCTCCCTCTCTCTCCCCCCTCGCTCTCTCTCTCTCCCCCCCTCTCTCTCTGTGTCTCTCTCCCCCCTCTCCCCCTTCCCTCTCTCCCTCTCTCTTTCTCCCTCTCTCTCTCTCTCTCTCTCTCTCTCTCTCTCCCCCCTCTCTCTCCCTCCCTCTCTCTCTCTCTCTCTCTCTCTCTCTCTCTCTCTCTCTCTCTCTCAGGCTGTCAGCTTGTATGATCACACATGAAGGCTGTTCTTCTCTGGCCTCAGCTCTGAGCTCCCAGTCCTCCAGTCTGAGAGACCTGGACCTGAGTAACAATGACCTGCAGGATTCAGGAGTGAAGCTGCTGTCTGCTGGACTGGAGAGTCCTCACTGTCAGCTGGAGACTCTCAGGTCAGGACTCTGCTCTTTGTGTCAGTGACCATTTAAATGTTCCTGCTAAAGAAGTCCTGATGCAAACATCACTGAGACCTTTCTGTTTCCTGGAGGAGATTTGAGCTCCAGTCTGCTCCATGTTTGACAATCTCTCTGTCTTTCTCTAATTCACTCTCTTTCTCCCCCTCTCTCTCTCCCCCTCCCCCTCTCTCTCCCTCTGTCTCTCTCTCTCACTCTCCCCCCCTCTCCCCTCTCTCTCTCTTCTCTGCCTCTCTCTCTCTCTCTGTCTCTCTCTCCCCCCTCGCTCTCTCTCTCTCCCCCCCTCTCTCTCTGTGTCTCTCTCCCCCCTCTCCCCCCTCCCCCTCTCTCTATCTCCCTCTCTCTCTCCCTCTGTCTCCCTCTCTCTCTCTCTCTCCCTCTGTCTCTCTCTCTCTCTCTCTCTCTCTCTCTCTCTCAGGCTGTCAGCTTGTATGATCACACATGAAGGCTGTTCTTCTCTGGCCTCAGCTCTGAGCTCCAACCCCTCCAGTCTGAGAGACCTGGACCTGAGTAACAATGACCTGCAGGACTCAGGAGTGAAGCTGCTGTCTGCTGGACTGGAGAGTCCTCACTGTCAGCTGGAGACTCTCAGGTCAGGACTCTGCTCTTTGTGTCAGTGACCATTTAAATGTTCCTGCTAAAGAAGTCCTGATGCAAACATCACTGAGACCTTTCTGTTTCCTGGAGGAGATTTGAGCTCCAGTCTGCTCCATGATTGACCAAACTTTCTCTCTTTCTCTCTCTTGCTCCCCCCCTCTCTCTTTCTGTGTGTGTGTGTGTGTGTGTGTGTGTCCTCTGCCCCCCCCCCCCCCCCCCCCTCACCCAGGCTGTCAGGTTGTGTGATCACACAGGAAGGCTGTGCTTCTCTGGCCTCAGCTCTGAGCTCCAACCCCTCCAGTCTGAGAGAGCTGGACCTGAGCTACAACCATCCAGGAGAGGCAGGAGAGAAGCTGCTGTCTGCTGGAGTGGAGAGTCCAGGCTGGAGACTGGACACTCTCAGGTAAGGACACAACTACAGAGTGGAAACTCAGGTGTGGACAGACTCCCTGTGGGTTGAAGGGGAAAAACTCTGTCTCCAAATCAATAATCAATAACGTGCTGCTGTGTGTGTGTGTGTGTGTGTGTGTGTGTGTGTGTGTGTGTGTGTGTGTGTGTCTTCCTGCAGGATGGATCATGGTGGACAGCAGAGGATCAAAGCTGGACCGAGGAAATGTAAGTTTGATGTGACTTTGATTCCTTAGACCAAAGCTCTGGAATCTATCTTGTTCCAGATCCAAATAATGCAGAGATACTTTAGTGCAGTGGCTCCCAAACTTTTTCTACAGCGCCCCCTTTAGTAGATAAGAATATTTCCTTGTCTTTGCACTAAGGACAGCTTCATCCCCACATCTTCTCAGTGACTGCTGTGGGCTCGCTTTGTGCTGCAGATCTTTTCTAATCGGGGTTGCAGCTGTCAGACTGACACTCTTAGTTCAGTTTCAACAAACAACAACAACCAGTAGTTGAGTATTTAGATATCAAAGGTGTGTCAGTAGAAAGTGACAGTGAGTCAGAGGACAAAGTGCAGTAGTGAATAAATGAGTGAATAATAAAGGCAGCAGCTGTGTTTGATGATAAACTGCAGCTGTTTGTGTCTTTTTCTGTCCATCAGATGTTTGTGAACTGGAACTGGACCCAAACACAGCAAGCAGATACCTCAAACTGTCTGACAACAACAGGAAGGTGACACGTGTGAGAGAGGAGCAGCCACATCCTGATCATCCAGAGAGGTTTGATCTCTGGCCTCAGCTGCTGTGTAGAAATGGTCTGACTGGTCGTTGTTACTGGGAGGTGGAGTGGAGAGGAGACGTTTATCTATCAGTGAGTAACAGAGGAATCAAGAGGAAAGGAGACGGAGATGAGAGAATGTTTGGAGGAAATAATCAGTCCTGGGTGCTGAGCTGCTCTGATCGTCATGGTTACTCTGTCAGGCACATTAACAGAGACACGCCCCTCAGTGTCCCTGTGTCCTCCTCTGTCCCTCTCAGAGTAGGAGTGTATCTGGACTGTCCTGCTGGCACTCTGTCCTTCTACAGCGTCTCTCGCACACTGATCCACCTCCACACCTTCACCACCACATTCACTCAACCTCTCTATGCTGGGTTTGGGTTCTGGAGGTTCATTGGGTCATATGGTTCATCAGTGACTCTGTGTGATCTGTAGGACACACAGACACACGCACACACTTTCTCTCTCTCTCAAACACACTATCTCTATCACACACGCATACACACACTTTCTGCGGAGCGATCTTTTGGTCGCGGACAAAACCTTAGTTGACGGGGTGGTGCTTGCTTCGGAATTTGTGGAGCAATCTGCCGGTCGCGGACCGAATCCGGCGGGCCGAATCAACGGATCCGCTCGCGGGCCGGACCAAACGACCAGAGGTTGCCCACCTCTGAGCTAAAGAGATCAAATAGAGAAATCAGCAACAATCAAACAGCTGTGCAGGACTAAATGTTGAATGAAGCGTTTTGTAGTTTTCATTTGGTGTCAGAGTGAAAATAGATTCTGCAGCTCAGTGAGAAGCTCAGATTCCACTTAAGAACTTCTGCTTTCAGACCTCCTGGACCCCAGCAGACTTTAATACAACTATTACACAAACTCAACACTGCAGCATACTGGACTGATATTATACTGCAGGGTGTTATATTATACTGTTTTATATTATACTGTACTGTGTTATATTATACTGTGTTATATTAAACTGTACTGTTATATTACTCTGTGTTATATTAAACTGTACTGTATTATATTATTCTGTGTTGTATTATACTGTACTGTATTATATGTGGTGAAAGTACTTTGACCTACATTCATGTATGAAAGTAAATAACCAAATAGAGATGGTAAGTATTAGTAGTATTAGCAGCTGTAGTAGTAACAGTAGAAGTCCTGGTAGTCAGTGAAGACAGTGAGAGCAGACGTGAGCTCACAGGGAACTTTATTATCAGTCAGATTAAAACTCTTTGGCTACAGAGGCAAACTGTTGTCACGGATGATATAAATCCATGTGCTGGTCTGTCGTCACGTTGGCAGTCAGTCAGCTTGTTGTAAAACCATGGATCCCCCTGTTCATTTGTACTTATCAGCTGCTGTAACTGCACACAGCAGTAAGAAGTCACAGGGACCAGACTTCCTCCTGACCAGCTAAGCCTTAGATGTGTCATATACATATAGAACCAGAAACTAAATACAAATATATTCAATCATCTACTGTGTTAGTCTGCCATCATCAAAATGCTGCGTACAGTAAATAGAAGAAGCTGAGGCGTGTTTGGATTTGTCAAGTCTTTCTAGTTGGAGTGGATCAAAATGCCACAGAAATCAAAACATGAACTTCTTTTAACAAGTTACTGACTCAACATCACAGATTTGATATCATTTGTGGTTCAGTTGCAAACAAATCAATATTGCATTTCCTTCATCACACCAACACATATTCCAGACCTCAAGCCCTACAGTGTGATTGAGTGGTGACAGCAGCATTAAAGCCTAACAGTGAATATGAGGTGGGTGCGTCACAAACACTTTCATGGCCGCCAAACTGGAACGCTCAGGTCCGTTGGTTTTAGCGTTGGTGGCAGCAAAAAGACGAACTGTGGTCATAGTTTGGACGCGGGGCTGTTGTTCTCTTTCTGCTCCCTGTCGCCTGGGGAGTGTGTGTGTGTGTGTGTGTGTGTGTGTGTGTGTGTGTGTGTGTGTGTGTGTGTGTGTGTGTGTGTGTGTGTGTGTGTGTGTGTGTGTGTGTGTGTGTGTGTGTGTGTGTGTGTGTGTGTGTGTGTGTGTGTGTGTGTGTGTGTGTGTGTGTGTGTGTGTGTGTGTGTGTGTGTGTGTGTGTGTGTGTGTGTGTGTGTGTGTGTGTGTGTGTGTGTGTGTGTGTGTGTGTGTGTGTGTAGCCAGTGGCTCAGTGGGTAGTGCTTCTGCTTGGGAACCGGAGGGTTGCCGGTTCGAGCCCCTGCTGAGGTGCCCCTGAGCAAGGCACCGAACTCTCAATTGCTCCCCCCTCTGCGAAGGGTGGTAATGTAATGTAAGTCGCTTTGGATAAAAGCGTCTGCCAAATGATCGTAATGTAATGTAATGTAATGTACGCAGATTGTTTTCACAGCTACACCCAGTTTTCAGTCGTATCCAGAGGCTGAGCAACGCCACTACAGCTAATGTTGGAGATGTTCAAGTCGTGGTGCTCGTGTAAGTGCTGGTACAGACGTGAAGAAATGGAGCCAGAAATGCTCCGTTACTGTGGGACCAGGCAGTTCCACATGTAGGCTGGTGCAGGAGCCACATGGAGAACCGGCCGTGGTTCAAACTATTCAGCATCACGCAAGGAGACGCAGACGGGAGATTCAAGGTGACACTTCGCAAAGAAACGCAAAGGAAAGACCTACGAAGAAACTCCACTTAGCTCAAATAGTTTAAAAAAGGAGGACGAGAGCGAGAGGGACTTCAAGATTTAAATGAGAGGAAACACAGATGGTTCAGAGCTGAGCTGAGTGACCAGTCTGAGATAGATCCGGACCTGGAGGAGTTTTGGGGCGTAGAACCCGACTCTCTCACGTCCTATAGTGTAAGTTAGAAAGGAGAGACGCCCATACTCACTTTATTCCTTCATTTGCACAGTGAGACGTTCAGCGGCTGTGAGGTCGGAGACAGTGACTGGAAATAGGTCGACATTCTTTTGATGAAATGGTTCTGGAGAAATCCTTCAGTGAGTAGACCTACAGGGATTGGAGGATAGTCACACACACACACACACACCTCAACTTTGGTGAGATGAGAAGAAACAAATGATTACTGCATTTTTCCCACAAATAAGTAAGTCATCTCAAAGGAATCTAAATGGGATGGAACCACTCAGACCTCACTGAACTTAACTCCTCTTCTGAGTTGGATTCAAAACGTCTCTGACACAAAACACACAGTTCTCAACACTAAAACTCCACACTTACGCCCAGAATACTAAACTCTACCCACGCGTGTTCCCACTCACTCACTCTGTCACACTTAACTCCATTACACGCAGGTAACATACAACTCACAGTTCCGTGTCCCGGGTAGCCGCCGGTCTCAACCCCAGCATCCGCGCTCCTCCTGCCGGCAGCTCCCCGTCCAGTCCTCGGTCAAACTGCGGTTCCTTCGCTTCAATTTAGCTCGCGACAGGTAGCATTTGCGGCTAGCCGTGAACTCCTACTCGGCCAACAATGTACGCTTTCGTCTCTTCAGCGTTTAAACCTTCTCCCGCCTCTTTTCTTCTTCTCGCTCACGCTCGCGCACCTCAGCTGCTATTTCCGTTTGTCATCCAATTCAGCCAATTCCAACAGCTGAACACATCGACACGCCAATACACAACAGAAATGAGAGTTATTGATCGGATCTCAGTAATAAAGCCCCACGTACTGCTACATTCTTATCACTGAGAACACATTTCATTTATTTCGCATATTCCACGTTCTGTTAAGTATTAAAATCTCTCAATTAACTTCTTTTTCTTTGATTTAAAGTTACACTAGCCCCCACATTTTCATCTGGGCGACAAATAAATTACGAGGGAAAATAAAGAGACAGAGACCTCTCACTGTATATTAGGACTTAATTTCTGTCATTATTTATCTATTTTACTTATTGAAATGAAGTTCAACAGAACAAACCGCACTTCTACAACCTGTCCACTTGATGGCGCTAAGCGGCTCTCTCTCCCACCGCTACCCCCCCACCACTCTGACTCTCTCTCTTGGTTGATTACTTTCAGGGTCTGGAGAACTCCTGGGCGAGGCACAGAGAGGTGGCAGAGTATTTCCATGCTGGTCTGGAAAACATGGGCCTCAAACTGTTTGTCAAAGAGAAAGTAAGCCTGATGTAAACACTGAACCGTTCCTTTAAGGGGGAAAACTTTCTATTCTGACTCCAACGGTTGTTACAGAGAGCACGGCTGCCAACAGTCACAACTATCATGGCTCCTCCTGGATACGACTGGAAGGAGATCACAGCCTACCTCATGAAAACACACAACCTGGAGATCTCTGGAGGACTTGGACCATCGGTTGGTTTGGTAAGAGAGGAAAACACATGTTTACCAAATGTCATCAAGCAGCTCAGTTCAGACCTGTACTAACTCCTTCACTGTTGTGTTGTGTTGTGTTGCAGGTGTTGCGTGTTGGACTTATGGGATGTAACAGCAGTAAGAGCAACGTTGACATGGTGCTGTCAGCCCTGAAAGACGCTCTGAAGAACTGCCACAAGAGCAAAGTGTAACAAGCTGCAGCTACCTGGAGCCTGAGACCGAGGCTCAACCAACATAGACAGGAAAAGGAAATAAAACCATGTGACTTGTTCTGGCTTTTGATTCTTATATGTTGTTGTTGTTGTTGTGATCTGCAGCGATCACGTTACATTAATGTGGCACCCTATTATGCAGAACATGGAATCAGGTGGAGAAGAGAACTGAATGAAATACATCACACACCAGGCTGAAGCTGGAGACACGGAGGCTGGACGGGACAGGAAGGACAAGAGGTCCACTCACAAAACAACAACAGCGCAGCATGAAAGGTCCAACTAAAAGGCTCATAAACAAAACAGATACCCAACAAGACTGACTGGGACGGGAATAGAAGCAAAGTGGAAACAAAGGGAAACTCTGGTTCACCTGGAGTCTGGAGTGACATTGATGAGCGGAGGGCAGTAGCTCAGTCGGTAGGGCTTCCGCTTGGGAACTGGAAGGTCGCCGGTTCGAGTCCCTGCCAAGGTGCCCCTGAGCAAGGCACCGAACCCCCAACTGCTCCCCCCTCTGGCTGGTAATGTAATGCAAGTCGCTTTGGATGAAAGCGTCTACTGATGTGATGAGCCTCAGGTGTGAGCAGGAACAGGGATCAGGTAGCCACGCCCAGCCAAGTAGCCACGCCCAGCCAGGAACAAACACACACTCTTGAAAACAAACACACACAGATCCTGACTCTTGTAATCATGTTCAAATATATTTATAGGTAATTTTTTAACATATTAATTCAGGCGTCCTTCTTTTTGTTGCCATTGTTTCTTTCTTCTTTCTTAGACTAGATGTTGCTAAGCAACTCACACACACGCATGCACGCACATGCACACACTCCGTCTCACATCTCACTGTGCATTTGGACAATCATTGTTTATCACTTATAAATCAGGTTTAACAGGAGAAACCACACTTCTGCATTCTGTCCACTAGATGCTGCTCAGCGACTCACACAAACACACACACACACACAGGTGTACTGTCAAAAGTAAAACTTGTTTCGATGAGGAAGAGCAGCAGAGGAAGACGTGACACAGCGTGAGTTAGAGATTAATTCTTTGATTTTATGGATCATAGTTTGTGTGTGTGTGTGTGGGCGTTGGTTTTAGAGTATTGTAGCTGTGTGTGTGTGTGTAGATACTCCAGTGTGTCTTTGGTCCAAAGCTCAGCACAGAAACAGTCCTACTTAAAGGAACGAACCAGTTGAGGATTATTGTCCATCCAAATAAAGAAACCGTCTGGATTCTCCCAGATCTCAGTGCGACCTTTGACCCTGCTGACCTACATACTCTGATTGACAGGCTAGAGAAATGGGTGAACACCCTGCTGCTGGACATTAGAACTGCAGCCTCCATTGGCATTTTTAGAAAGAAGTAAAGAACATCTGAATAATCTGGATTTAATCTGGAATCATTGGATTTATACTGTTTATTCTATACATTATATTTAATATATGGATAAATTTATATTGTGCTTCTCTCACTGCTATGAATTTGTATGTTCTTTTGCTCCTCTGTGTGTGTGTGCGTGTGTGTGTGTGTGTGTGTGTGTGTGTGTGTGTGTGTGTGTTCCCCTCTCTGTAGTTTGGTGAAGATGAGTGTTTGTGGTGATGAAGATGAGGGACCTCCAGACTTCAGTCATGAACCTGGACCCTCACACACACAGTAAGGGGGGGGGGTTTGATGATGAGCACAGGTGAGTGGAGCTCTGATCCGTCTCTGCATGGAGCGACTGAATGTTAGTTTATAAACAGATACAGATACTGGACTGGACTGTTCATGGACACAGTTCATGGCCCTCTAGACAATAAAGACTCTGATCTTATCTGACTGACTGACTGAAGTACAAAGGTTGAGGGGTAATCAGGCGACGCCATTAGAAGTCAGAGGAGGCACAGCTCCAGACTGGGAGGAGTTCAACCATGTTCCTGATGTTGTGGGTCTGTAAAGACCTTTGAGACTTTGGATGTGATGTTGGGCTGGAGAAATAAAAATTGACTTGACTTTCTCATATTTGACCTCATGACCTTCTGCTTCAATCCTCTGTTGTGTTGTCAATGCTGTGTTTATAGAGTTCACCAGCAGAGGGCAGACTCTCCTGTACCCAGCTGTGTGTCCATGAAGAGTGACAGGTCCATGGAACGACCTCCTGAATTCAGTGATGGACAGAAGTCTGCTGAAGAAAGGTCAGGGGTTAAACCAGATCACTCTGATATCATCACTGTAGAGACTGAGAGAGAGAGAGAGAGAGAGAGAGAGAGAGAGAATATCTGATGTAATGTCGTCGGTATCAAAACCTAAACTTCCTGTATTTAGCCTTTAGCTCATGTTAGCTGACAGCGTTTTACTTCCTTTTACTTCCCTTTCAACATAAAAGAGTGAATCCTTCATAAGGGCGTAGATGAGTTTAACTGGAGTCACACACACAGACAGACAGACAGACAGACAGACAGACAGACACACAGACACACAGACACACAGACACACACACCATGGTAACTTATCTGCTTCAATCCTCTGTTGTGTTGTCAATGCTGTGTTTATAGAGTTCACCAGCAGAGGGCAGACTCTCCTGTACCCAGCTGTGTGTCCATAAAGAGTGACAGGTCCATGGATGAACCTCTGAACTTCAGTGATGGACAGAAGTCTGCTGAAGAAAGGTCAGAGGTTAAACCAGATCACTGTGATATCATCTGTGTAGTTTTGTAGTAGAAGACATCTCAAAGGACAGGTCTTCTGGAATGAAGGACATGTCTCAAGCATCCTGTGATGCTCTGAGCTGCTTTGAGGGACCAGCAGACAGCAGCGTTTCCTGTTGCCTCAAACAGACAGACGGACAGACATCACCATGACAACCTGTGTCTGTGTGTGTTTGCAGACTTCATGTTTCCTGATTTCTCCACAGAGTTCACCTGAAGAAGTCAGAGGTTTCCAGTGGTGTGTGTGTCCAGCAGCATCCAGCAGACCTGGACTCCATATTTACGGTGTGTAAATGTCCAGGCTCCGCCCACTTCCATATGGACGATGTCACCGGGTGGAGAATCTATTCCATAGAGAGATAAGAGATGTTTGACCGGAGCACTTGGTTCATTTAGTTTGACCAGTGAGAGTTCACTGGTAACCTAGTGTGAAGCCTCACAACTGTTGCTATGGTTACCTGCATCTTCATAAAGCCGGAGATTTAGAATGCAGGTCAGCTGCATGTTGTCAACATATAGACTGTAAACACACACCTGACAGCCAATCAGGAAGCAGGATCTTCTGTCCCCCTGCTATAAACTCACGTCTGACTCTTTCAGCTGCTGGAGGAGAACATTGTCAGGTTTGTGAAGGACGAGCTGAAGAGCGTCCAGAAGGTTCTGACCGCAGACTACCCACAATGCTTAGAGGACCAAGAGCAGTGGAGCAACAGAGAGGCGTTGGTGAAGCTCACAGTGAACTTCCTGAGGAGAATGAAGCAGGAGGAGCTGGCTGACTCTCTGCACAGCAGTAAGACCATTGAACAGCTTGAACATGATAAGGAAAGAGGAAACAGGACTAAAGCTTCACACTTACACTTAGAGCAGCTAATCACTCTCCTGCACAAAGAGACTGTGTTCACCTCCTGTTTATCAGCACTTTAGTCACATTCAAAGGCTCACCAACAGAAGTGTGTTTTTAGTGGGGATTTAAAGATCACAAGAGAGTTTGTCTCTTTGACTGGGGCAGGAAGTGGATTCCAAAGAAAAGGAGGTTGCTCTTGGTTGTTGGGATAGTGAGCAGGCCTGCTGAGATCTTAGAACAGGTGCAGGAACATCAGGGGTTAGAAGGTTAGAAGGTGTTCTATTATACTGCTCTAGTCACAAAGCTTTGTACTCCTAAATGCTTTTTTACTCTGTAGTTTTCTTTTCTTCTCCATGTTTCCCTCCTCTGACTGTTGTCTCTTCATCAGGAAGTCTTGCTGCACTGTGCCAACGTAAACTGAAGTCTAAGCTGAAGCAGAAGTTCCAGAGTGTGTGTGAGGGGGTCGCTAAAGCAGGAAAGCAAACCTCTCTGAATGAGATCTACACAGAGCTCTACATCACAGAGGGAGGGGCTGGAGGGGTCAACCATGAACATGAGTTCAGACACATTGAAGCAGCATCCACGAAAGCACAGAGAGCAGAAACAACAATCAGATGTGAAGACATCTTCAAAGCCTCACTTGGAAGAGATCAGCCAATCAGAACACTGATGACAAAGGGCGTGGCTGGCATCGGGAAAACCCTCTTAACACAGAAGTTCACTCTGGACTGGGCTGAAGGCAAAGCCCACCAGAACATCCAGCTCACATTTCCATTCACCTTCAGAGAGCTGAATGTGCTGAGAGGGAGAAAGTTCAGCTTGGTGGAGCTTCTTCATCACTTCTTTACTGAAACCAAAGAAGCAGGAATCTGCAGCTTTGAAGACTTCCGGGTCGTCTTCATCCTGGACGGTCTGGATGAGTGTCGACTTCCTCTGGACTTCCACAAAGGTGAGATCCTGACCGATGTTAGAGAGTCCACCTCAGTGGATGTTCTGCTGACAAACCTCATCAGGGGGAACCTGCTTCCATCTGCTGGCCTCTGGATCACCACAAGACCTGCAGCAGCCAATCAGATCCCTGCTGAGAGCGTGGACATGGTGACAGAGGTCAGAGGGTTCACTGACCCTCAGAAGGAGGAGTACTTCAGGAAGAGACTTAGAGATGATGAGCAGGCCAACAGCATCATCTCCCACATCAAGACCTCACGAAGCCTCCACATCATGTGCCACATCCCAGTCTTCTGCTGGATCACTGCCACAGTTCTGGAGGACATGATGATGAAGACCAGAGAGAGAGGAGAGCTGCCCAAGACCCTGACTGAGATGTACATCCACTTCCTGGTGGTTCAGACCAAAGTGAAGAACATCAAGTATGATGGAGGAGCAGAGACAGATCCACTCTGGAATACAGAGAGCAGGAAGATGATGGAGTCTCTGGGAAAACTGGCTTTTGATCAGCTGCAGAAAGGAAACCTGATCTTCTATGAGTCAGACCTGACAGAGTGTGGCATGGACATCACAGCAGCCTCAGTGTACTCAGGAGTGTTCACACAGGTCTTTAAAGAGGAGAGGGGACTGTACCAGGACCAGGTGTTCTGCTTCGTCCATCTGAGCGTCCAGGAGTTTCTGGCTGCTCTTTATGTCCATCTGACATTCATCAACTCTGGAGTCAACCTGCTGTTAGAGAATAAACCAACCTCCTGGTGGTCCAAACTATCAGGACACAAACCTAAACTAACAAGTCTCCACCAGAGTGCTGTGGACGAGGCCTTACAGAGTCCAAATGGACACCTGGACCTGTTTCTTCGTTTCCTTTTGGGCCTTTCACTGCAGACCAATCAGACTCTCTTAAATGGTCTCCTGAAAGAGACAGGAGGGAGCTCAGAGACCAACCAGGAAACAGTCCAGTACATCAAGGAGAAGATCAATCAGAAGGTCTCTGCAGGGAGAAGCATCAATCTGTTCCACTGTCTGAGTGAGCTGAAGGATCTTTCTCTAATGAAAGGGATCCAAGAGCACCTGAGGTCAGGAGGTCTCTCCACAGTCACACTGTCTCCTGGTCAGTGGTCTGCTCTGGCCTTCATCTTACTGTCATCAGAGGAAGATCTGGATGTGTTTGACCTGAAGAAATACTCTGCTTCAGAGGAGGCTCTTCTCAGGCTGCTGCCAGTGGTCAAAGCCTCCAGGAAAACTCTGTAAGTGTGGAGACACACAAAAATTTGGATCATTTTAGGGAACAGAAATAAAATGTTCAACTTTTCATTTTTAGGCTGAGTGGCTGTAATCTGTCAGAGAGAAGCTGTGAAGCTCTGTCCTCAGTCCTCTGCTCCCAGTCCTCCAGTCTGAGAGACCTGGACCTGAGTAACAATGACCTGCAGGATTCAGGAGTGAAGCTGCTGTCTGCTGGACTAGAGAGTCCTCACTGTCAGCTGGAGACTCTCAGGTCAGGACTCTGCTCTTTGTGTCAGTGACCATTTAAATGTTCCTGCTAAAGAAGTCCTGATGTTCACCCCGCCCCCTCTCTCTCCCCCGCTCCCTCTGTCTCCCTCTCTCTCCCCCCCCCCCCCCCCCCCTATGTCTCTGTCTCTGTCTCTGTCTCTCCCTCTCTCTCTCTCTCTCTCAGGCTGTCAGGTTGTATGATCACACAGGAAGGCTGTGCTTCTCTGGCCTCAGCTCTGAGCTCCAACCCCTCCAGTCTGAGAGAGCTGGACCTGAGCTACAACCATCCAGGAGACGCAGGAGAGAAGCTGCTGTCTGCTGGAGTGGAGAGTCCAGGCTGGAGACTGGACACTCTCAGGTAAGGACACAACTACAGAGTGGACACTCAGGTGTGGACAGACTCCCTGTGGGTTGAAGGGAAAAACTCTGTCTCCAAATCAATAATCAATAACGTGCTGCTGCTGCTGTGTGTGTGTGTGTGTCTGTGTCTGTGTGTGTGTGTGTGTGTGTGTGTGTGTGTGTGTGTGTGTGTGTGTGTGTGTGTGTGTGTGTGTGTGTGTGTGTGTGTGTGTGTGTGTGTGTGTGTGTGTGTGTGTGTGTGTGTGTGTGTCTTCCTGCAGGATGGATCATGGTGGACAGCGGTGGATCAAAGCCGGTCTGAGGAAATGTAAGTTTGATGTGACTTTGATTCCTCAGACCAAAGCTCTGGAATCTATCTTGTGTCAGATCTAAATAATGCAGAGATACTTTAGTGCAGTGGTTCCCAAACTTTTTCTGCAGTGCCCCCCTTTAGTAGATAAGAATATTTCCTTGTCTTTGCTCTAATGACAGCTTCATCCCCACATCTTCTCAGTGACTGCTGTGGGCTCGCTTTGTGCTGCAGATCTTTTCTAATCGGGGTTGCAGCTGTCAGACTGACACTCTTAGTTCAGTTTCAATGTCCAGCTTCCACCTGGATTTGGTTTTGATTGAGGCTCACATAGGTAGGATGTGGCAGAAGGAAGGAGTGTGGCCATGGCTCTCCTACCTGGCAGAGGGGAATCGCTCATTCTCTATAATAATGAGTTAAATCCCTCACAACTGGACACTCTTAGTTCAGTTTCAACAAACAACAACCAGTAGTTGAGTATTTAGATATCAAAGGTGTGTCAGTAGAAAGTGACAGTGAGTCAGAGGACAAAGTGCAGTAGTGAATAAATGAGTGAATAATAAAGGCAGCAGCTGTGTTTGATGATAAACTGCTGCTGTTTGTGTCTTTTTCTGTCCATCAGATGTTTGTGAACTGGAACTGGACCCAAACACAGCAAGCAGATACCTCAAACTGTCTGACAACAACAGGAAGGTGACACGTGTGAAAGAGGAGCAGCCACATCCTGATCATCCAGAGAGGTTTGATCACTGGCCTCAGCTGCTGTGTAGAAATGGTCTGACTGGTCGTTGTTACTGGGAGGTGGAGTGGAGAGGAGACGTTTATCTATCAGTGAGTAACAGAGGAATCAAGAGGAAAGGAGACGGAGATGAGAGAATGTTTGGAGGAAATAATCAGTCCTGGGTGCTGAGCTGCTCTGATGATCATGGTTACTCTGTCAGGCACATTAACAGAGACACGCCCCTCAGTGTCCCTGTGTCCTCCTCTGTTCCTCTCAGAGTAGGAGTGTATCTGGACTGTCCTGCTGGCACTCTGTCCTTCTACAGCGTCTCTCGCACACTGATCCACCTCCACACCTTCACCACCACATTCACTCAACCTCTCTATGCTGGGTTTGGGTTCTGGAGGTTCATTGGGTCATATGGTTCATCAGTGACTCTGTGTGATCTGTAGGACACACAGACACACGCACACACTTTCTCTCTCTCTCAAACACACTATCTCTATCACACACGCATACACACACTTTCTGCGGAGCGATCTTTTGGTCGCGGACAAAACCTTAGTTGACGGGGTGGTGCTTGCTTCGGAATTTGTGGAGCAATCTGCCGGTCGCGGACCGAATCCGGCGGGCCGAATCAACGGATCCGCTCGCGGGCCGGACCAAACGACCAGAGGTTGCCCACCTCTGAGCTAAAGAGATCAAATAGAGAAATCAGCAACAATCAAACAGCTGTGCAGGACTAAATGTTGAATGAAGCGTTTTGTAGTTTTCATTTGGTGTCAGAGTGAAAATAGATTCTGCAGCTCAGTGAGAAGCTCAGATTCCACTTAAGAACTTCTGCTTTCAGACCTCCTGGACCCCAGCAGACTTTAATACAACTATTACACAAACTCAACACTGCAGCATACTGGACTGATATTATACTGCAGGGTGTTATATTATACTGTTTTATATTATACTGTACTGTGTTATATTATACTGTGTTATATTAAACTGTACTGTTATATTACTCTGTGTTATATTAAACTGTACTGTATTATATTATTCTGTGTTGTATTATACTGTACTGTATTATATGTGGTGAAAGTACTTTGACCTACATTCATGTATGAAAGTAAATAACCAAATAGAGATGGTAAGTATTAGTAGTATTAGCAGCTGTAGTAGTAACAGTAGAAGTCCTGGTAGTCAGTGAAGACAGTGAGAGCAGACGTGAGCTCACAGGGAACTTTATTATCAGTCAGATTAAAACTCTTTGGCTACAGAGGCAAACTGTTGTCACGGATGATATAAATCCATGTGGTGGTCTGTCGTCACGTTGGCAGTCAGTCAGCTTGTTGTAAAACCATGGATCCCCCTGTTCATTTGTACTTATCAGCTGCTGTAACTGCACACAGCAGTAAGAAGTCACAGGGACCAGACTTCCTCCTGACCAGCTAAGCCTTAGAAGTGTCATATACATATAGAACCAGGAACTAAATACAAATATATTCAATCATCTACTGTGTTAGTCTGCCATCATCAAAATGCTGCGTACAGTAAATAGAAGAAGGTGAGGCGTGGTTGGATTTGTCAAGTCTTTCTAGTTGGAGTGGATCAAAATGCCACAGAAATCAAAACATGAACTTCTTTTAACAAGTTACTGACTCAACATCACAGATTTGATATCATTTGTGGTTCAGTTGCAAACAAAAACGAATCAACATTGCATTTCCTTCATCACACCAACACATATTCCAGACCTCAAGCCCTACAGTGTGATTGAGTGGTGACAGCAGCATTAAAGCCTAACAGTGAATATGAGGTGGGTGCGTCACAAACACTTTCATGGCCGCCAAACTGGAACGCTCAGGTCCGTTGGTTTTAGCGTTGGTGGCAGCAAAAAGACGAACTGTGGTCATAGTTTGGACGCGGGGCTGTTGTTCTCTTTCTGCTCCCTGTCGCCTGGGGAGTGTGTGTGTGTGTGTGTGTGTGTGTGTGTGTGTGTGTGTGTGTGTGTGTGTGTGTGTGTGTGTGTGTGTGTGTGTGTGTGTGTGTGTGTGTGTGTGTGTAGCCAGTGTACTGAAACAGGGAGGTTACCTCTGCACAAGATCGATACACCATTACATCACCAAAGTTTGGGCTGATGAAAGTATCCCCCAGCAATGGAAAGATGCCAGCATTGTCACCATATATAAAAACAAAGGTGACAGAGCCATCTGTGGAAACCATAGGGGCATCGCACTTCTTGCTGTGGCAGGCAAGGTCCTGGCCAAGGTGAT
Source organism: Genypterus blacodes (assembly GCF_046128005.1). Lineage (NCBI taxonomy): Eukaryota > Metazoa > Chordata > Actinopteri > Ophidiiformes > Ophidiidae > Genypterus > Genypterus blacodes. The sequence goes on along the minus strand of NW_027466892.1, from coordinate 253,370 downwards.
GCTTCAGAGGCTGGTCAGTAACATCACAGAGTCTCTGTTACCTGAGTCACAGTGCGGGTTTAGAAAGAGCAGGAGTACGGTCGACATGGTCTTTACAGCCCGGCAACTGCAGGAAAAGTGCAGGGAGCAACATAAAGACCTGTTTATGGCTTTTGTTGACCTCTCCAAAGCCTTTGACTCTGTACAGAGAGATCTCTTGTGGGGCGTCCTCCTCCGGTTTGGCTGCCCCAGGAAGTTTGTTAACATCCTGCGTCAGTTCCATGATGGAATGACTGCCAGGGTGAGAGTAGGAGGTCAAGAGTCTAGCCCTTTCTCTGTGCGTACAGGAGTAAGGCAAGGATGTGTACTAGCACCTGCACTTTTTAATATCTTCCTCCTTTGTGTCACCCAGCTTCTCCACAAGGAGATTGAAGACAACAGTGGGGTGGAAATTGTCTACAGGCTGGATGGCAACCTCTTCAACATCAGGAGGTTGCAGGCAACCACCAAACTGAACAAGTTAAGAATACTTGAGCTGCAGTATGCAGATGACTGCGCGCTTGTATCTCACTCTCCACAAGACCTCCAGCTTGTCCTGGATGCAGCAGTGAGGGCATACAGCAGGATGGGTCTGACCATCAACACTGCCAAAACAGAGGTAGTCTGCCAGTGGAGTGCCAAAATTCCACCCACACCACCTGTCTTCACTGTCGACGACAAAAAGCTGTCTGTAGTACCATCTTTCAAATACCTGGGGAGCATCCTCTCAGAAGACAACACCATTGACACTGAAGTGCAAAACCGGATTAAACAAGCATCAGCTGCTTTCGGGAGACTCAGGCGCCGGGTCTTTCAGAATAAGAACCTCCATCTCCAAACAAAAAGTGCTGTGTATCGGGCCGTCTGCATCACCACCCTGCTCTACAGCTGTGAAGCCTGGGTCACCTACAGCCGTCATGTCAAGTCCCTGGAGCAGTTCCACATCCGCTGTCTTCAGCGCATCCTGGGGGTCACTTGGCGTGACCGTGTGCCTCACACTGAAATATTGAGTAGAACAGGCTGCCGGAGTATTGAGGCCACAATTACTCAACACCAACTGCGGTGGCTGGGGCATGTCATTAGAATGCCCCACAATCGTCTGCCTCGCAGAGTCCTATACGGCCAGCTATACCACGGCCAGCGCTCTGCGGGAGGACAGAAAAAGAGGTTCAAAGACAAACTGAAATCCGCACTAAAGAAATGCAAAATTAAGCCTGGGGACCTGGAAGATATGGCTGCTGACCGCAACACCTGGCGGCAGATGTGTCTTGATGGGACCCAATCACTGGAGGAGGACAGGACAGCCAGGAGGCAGCAGAAAAGGCTCAGGAGGAACGTAGCTGTGACTGCCAGCAACACCAACACTACGCTCACATGCCCAACCTGCAATAAAACCTGCGGATCCAGGATTGGGCTTTTCAGTCATCAAAAAACTCACCGATAGTCAGAAGTGGACGTCATCATCGGACTCGATGGACAACCACAAGCAAGCAAGCAAGTGTGTGTGTGTGTGTGTGTGTGTGTGTGTGTGTGTGTGTGTGTGTGTAGCCAGTGGCTCAGTGGGTAGTGCTTCTGCTTGGGAACCGGAGGGTTGCCGGTTCGAGCCCCTGCTGAGGTGCCCCTGAGCAAGGCACCGAACTCTCAATTGCTCCCCCCTCTGCGAAGGGTGGTAATGTAATGTAAGTCGCTTTGGATAAAAGCGTCTGCCAAATGATCGTAATGTAATGTAATGTAATGTACGCAGATTGTTTTCACAGCTACACCCAGTTTTCAGTCGTATCCAGAGGCTGAGCAACGCCACTACAGCTAATGTTGGAGATGTTCAAGTCGTGGTGCTCGTGTAAGTGCTGGTACAGACGTGAAGAAATGGAGCCAGAAATGCTCCGTTACTGTGGGACCAGGCAGTTCCACATGTAGGCTGGTGCAGGAGCCACATGGAGAACCGGCCGTGGTTCAAACTATTCAGCATCACGCAAGGAGACGCAGACGGGAGATTCAAGGTGACACTTCGCAAAGAAACGCAAAGGAAAGACCTACGAAGAAACTCCACTTAGCTCAAATAGTTTAAAAAAGGAGGACGAGAGCGAGAGGGACTTCAAGATTTAAATGAGAGGAAACACAGACGGTTCAGAGCTGAGCTGAGTGACCAGTCTGAGATAGATCCGGACCTGGAGGAGTTTTGGGGCGTAGAACCCGACTCTCTCACGTCCTATAGTGTAAGTTAGAAAGGAGAGACGCCCATACTCACTTTATTCCTTCATTTGCACAGTGAGACGTTCAGTGGCTGTGAGGTCGGAGACAGTGACTGGAAATAGGTCGACATTCTTTTGATGAAATGGTTCTGGAGAAATCCTTCAGTGAGTAGACCTACAGGGATTGGAGGATAGTCACACACACACACACACACCTCAACTTTGGTGAGATGAGAAGAAACAAATGATTACTGCATTTTTCCCACAAATAAGTAAGTCATTTCAAAGGAATCTAAATGGGATGGAACCACTCAGACCTCACTGAACTTAACTCCTCTTCTGAGTTGGATTCAAAACGTCTCTCTTTTATCTACCTTTGTTGAACACACTTATTGTAAGTCGCTTTGGATAAAAGCGTCTGCTAAATGACCGTAATGTAATGTAATGTAATGTCTCTGACAAAACCACACAGTTCCTAACACTAAAACTCCACACTTACGCCCAGAATACTAAACTCTACCCACGCGTGTTCCCACTCACTCACTCACTCTCTCACACTTAGCTACAATCCACGCAGGTAACACACAACTCACAGTTCCGTGTCCCGGGTAGCCGCCGGTCTCAACCCCAGCATCCGCGCTCCTCCTGCCGGCAGCTCCCCGTCCAGTCCTCGGTCAAACTGGGGTTCCTCCGGTCCAACTTCTGGTAGAAAACATGAACTTTGTCTCTCGAGTTTAAAGCTTCTCCCGCCTCTTTTCTTCTTCTCGCTCGCGTACCTCAGCCCCAATTCAACCAATTCCAACAGCTGAACACATCGACACGCCAATAAACAAAGAAATGAGAGTTATTGATCGGATCTCAGTAATAAAGCCCCACGTACTGCTACATTCTTATCACTGAGAATCCAACACATTTCATTTATTTCGCATATTTTATGTTTTGTTAAGTATTAAAATGTCTCAATTAACTTGTTTTTCTTTGATTTAAAGTTACACTACAAATCACTTTTCTTTTTAGCTCATATTTTTCCCTTCATAAGTATTCAGATTTATACAGCCCCCACATTTTCATCTGGGCGACAAATAAATTACGAGGGAAAATAAAGAGACAGAGACCTCTCACTGTATATTAGGACTTAATTTCTGTTATTCTTCTTTTATTTTACTTATTGAAATGAAGTTCAACCGAAGAAACCACACTTCTACAATCTGTCCACTAGATGGTGCTAAACGACTCTCTCTCACACCCACACCCACATCTCCACCCCCCGCCCCCCACACCCACACACACACAGGTGTACTGTCAAAGGTGAAAGTTGTTCCGATGCGGAAGAGCAGCAGAGGAAGACGTGACGCAGCGTGAGTTAGAGTTTGATTCTATGATTTTATGGATCATCGTCGTTTGTCTTTCATGCTTGTGTTTGTGTGTGTGTGTGTGTTGGTTTGATAGCCTGTGCGTGTGTGTTGGTTTTAGAGCCTGTGTGTGTGTGGCCTACTTAAAGGAATGAACCAGTTGAGGATTATTGTCCATACAAATAAAGAAGCCGTCTGGATTCTCCTAGATCTCAGTGCGATCTTTGACACTGCTGACGCTGTGATTGACAGGCTAGAGAAATGGGTGAACACCCTGCTGCTGGACATTAGAACTGCAGCCTCAATTGGCATTTTTAAAAAGAAGTAAAGAACATCTGAATAATCTGGATTTAATCTGGATTCTTTGGATTCATACTGTTTATTCTATACATTATATTTAATATATATTGATATATTTATATTGTGCTTCTCTCATTGCTATGAATTGTGTTCTTTTGCTCTTGTGTGTGTGTGCGTGTGTGTCTGTGTGTGTGTGTCCCTCTCTGTAGTGTGGTGAAGATGAGTGTTTGTGGTGATGAAGATGAGGGACCTGTAGACTTCAGTCATGAACGTGGACCCTCACACACACAGTAAGGGGGGGGGGGGCTGAGTCACCATGGAGACGCTGTTTTCTCATCTAAGTGTAAACATGTCCATTTGATGATGACTCTATGTTGATGAAGCTGCTTGACTCTTCATCCAAGGCTCATTCTGATGATGAGCACAGGTGAGTGGAGCTCTGATCCGTCTCTGCATGGAGCGACTGAATGTTCATCATCAATCAGGTGACGCCATTAGAAGTCAGAGGAGGCACAGCGCCAGTCTGGGAGGAGTTCAACCATGTTCCTGATGTTGTGGGTCTGTAAAGCCCTTTGAGACTTTGGATGTGATGTTGGGCTGGAGAAATAAAATTGACTTGACTTTCTCACATTTGACCTCATGACCTTCTGCTTCAATCCTCTGTTGTGTTGTCAATGCTGTGTTTATAGAGTTCACCAGCAGAGGGCAGACTCTCCTGTACCCAGCTGTGTGTCCATGAAGAGTGACAGGTCCATTTATGAACCTCCTGTATTCAGTGATGGACAGAAGTCTGCTGAAGAAAGGTCAGAGGTTAAACCAGATCACTGTGATATCATCACTGTAGAGACAGAGGAGAGAGAGAGAGAGAAAATATCTGATGTAATGTCCTCCGTATCAAAACCCAAACTTATGTACTTGTATTTAGCCTTTAGCTCCTGTTAGCTCACGGCGTTTTACTTCCTTTTATTTAATTTTTAATTTAATTTACAGTCATTTAGCTAGACACTTTTATCCAAAGCGACTTACAACACACAATTGAAATTTATCTTGCACCCCCTCATATCACACACACACAAACATATGCATTACAGAGGGGGTGCAGGGCAGCCATTTACGGCGCCCATAGAGAGCAGTTGGGGGTTCGGTGCCTTGCTCAGGGGCACCTTGGCAGTGCCCTGGCAACTCACCAGTTACCAGTCCACTTACTTGGTCCAAACGGGACTACACCCTCCGGTTCCCTAACTGAATCACTATGGACTGAGATACTGCCGCCCTTTCAAGATAAAGGAGTGAATCCTTCATAAGGGCGTAGATGAGTTTAACCGGAGTCACACACACACACACACACAAACACACACACACACACACACACACATACACATACACATACACACACACACACACACACACACACACACACACACAAGGTAACTTATCTGCTTCAATCCTCTGTTGTGTTGTCAATGCTGTGTTTATAGAGTTCACCAGCAGAGGGCAGACTCTCCTGTACCCAGCTGTGTGTCCATGAAGAGTGACTGGTCCATGACTCATCCTCCTGAATTCAGTGATGGACAGAAGTCTGCTGAAGAAAGGTCAGAGGTTAAACCAGATCACTGTGATATCATCACTGTAGTTTTGTAGTAGAAGACATCTCAAAGGACAGGTCTTCTTAAATGAAGGACACGTCTCTGTCCACCTGGGTGTTTGGATCAGAGCCTCAGAAGTTGAGCTGATGAGCTGAAGATTGATTCCAGGATCCTGTGATGCTCTGAGCTGCTTTGAGGGACCAGCAGACAGCAGCGTTTCCTGTTGCCTCAAACAGACAGACATCACCATGACAACCTGTGTCTGTGTGTGTTTGCTGACTTCATGTTTCCTGATTTCTCCACAGAGTTCACCTGAAGAAGTCAGAGGTTTCCAGTGGTGTGTGTGTCCAGCAGCATCCAGCAGACCTGGACTCCATATTTACGGTGTGTAAATGTCCAGGCTCCGCCCACTTCCATATGGACGATGTCACCGGGTGGAGAATCTATTCCATAGAGAGATAAGAGATGTTTGACCGGAGCACTTGGTTCATTAAGTTTGACCAGTGAGAGTTCACTGGCTACCTAGTGTGAAGCCTCACAACTGTTGCTATGGTTACCTGCATCTTCATAAAGCTGGAGATTTAGAACGCCGGTCAGCTGCATGTTGTCAACATATAGACTGTAAACACACACCTGACAGCCAATCAGGAAGCAGGATCTTCTGTCCCCCTGCTATAAACTCACGTCTGACTCTTTCAGCTGCTGGAGGAGAACATTGTCAGGTTTGTGAAGGACGAGCTGAAGAGCGTCCAGAAGGTGCTGACCGCAGACTACCCACAATGCTTAGAGAGGCCGAGCGAGGACCGAGAGCAGTGGAGCGACAGAGAGGCGTTGGTGAAGCTCACAGTGAACTTCCTGAGGAGAATGAAGCAGGAGGAGCTGGCTGACTCTCTGCACAGCAGTAAGACCATTGAACAGCTTGAACATGATCAGGAAAGAGGAAACAGGACTAGCTTCACACTTACACTTAGAGCAGCTAATCACTCTCCTGCACAAAGAGACTGTGTTCACCTCCTGTTTATCAGCACTTTAGTCACATTCAAAGGCTCACCAACAGAAGTGTGTTTTTAGTGGGGATTTAAAGATCACAAGAGAGTTTGTCTCTTTGACTGGGGCAGGAAGTGGATTCCAAAGAAAAGGAGTGCGGGATTTCCAAAGGTCTGCTCTTGGTTGTTGGGATAGTGAGCAGGCCTGCTGAGATCTTAGAACAGGTGCAGGAACATCAGGGGTTAGAAGGTTACAAGGTGTTCTATTATACTGCTCTAGTCACAAAGCTTTCTACTCCTAAATGCTTTTTTACTCTGTAGTTTTCTTTTCTTCTCCATGTTTCCCTCCTCTGACTGTTGTCTCTTCATCAGGAAGTTTTGCTGCACTGTGCCAACGTAAACTGAAGTCTAAGCTGAAGCAGAAGTTCCAGAGTGTGTGTGAGGGGGTCGCTAAAGCAGGAAAGCAGACCCCTCTGAATGAGATCTACACAGAGCTCTACATCACAGAGGGAGGGGCTGGAGGGCTCAACCATGAACATGAGGTCACACACATTGAAGCAGCATCCAGGAAAGCACAGAGAGCAGAAACAACAATCAGATATGAAGACATCTTTAAAGCCTCACCTGGAAGTGATCAGCCAATCAGAACACTGATGACAAAGGGCGTGGCTGGCATCGGGAAAACCCTCTTAACACAGAAGTTCACTCTGGACTGGGCTGAAGGCAAAGCCCACCAGAACATCCAGCTCACATTTCCATTCACCTTCAGAGAGCTGAATGTGCTGAGAGGGAGAAAGTTCAGCTTGGTGGAGCTTCTTCATCACTTCTTTACTGAAACCAAAGAAGCAGGAATCTGCTGCTTTGAAGACTTCCGGGTCGTCTTCATCCTGGACGGTCTGGATGAGTGTCGACTTCCTCTGGACTTCCACAAAGGTGAGATCCTGACCGATGTTAGAGAGTCCACCTCAGTGGATGTTCTGCTGACAAACCTCATCAGGGGGAACCTGCTTCCATCTGCTGGCCTCTGGATCACCACAAGACCTGCAGCAGCCAATCTGATCCCTGCTGAGAGCGTGGACATGGTGACAGAGGTCAGAGGGTTCACTGACCCTCAGAAGAAGGAGTACTTCAGGAAGAGACTCAGAGATGATGAGCAGGCCAACAGCATCATCTCCCACATCAAGACCTCACGAAGCCTCCACATCATGTGCCACATTCCAGTCTTCTGCTGGATCACTGCCACAGTTCTGGAGGACATGATGAAGACCAGAGAGAGAGGAGAGCTGCCCAAGACCCTGACTGAGATGTACATCCACTTCCTGGTGGTTCAGACCAAAGTGAAGAACATCAAGTATGATGGAGGAGCAGAGACAGGTCCACTCTGGAATACAGAGAGCAGGAAGATGATGGAGTCTCTGGGAAAACTGGCTTTTGATCAGCTGCAGAAAGGAAACCTGATCTTCTATGAGTCAGACCTGACAGAGTGTGGCATGGACATCACAGCAGCCTCAGTGTACTCAGGAGTGTTCACACAGGTCTTTAAAGAGGAGAGGGGACTGTACCAGGACCAGGTGTTCTGCTTCGTCCATCTGAGCCTCCAGGAGTTTCTGGCTGCTCTTTATGTCCATCTGACATTCATCAACTCTGGAGTCAACCTGCTGTCAGAGAATAAACCAACCTCCTGGTTGCCTAGAGTATCACGACACAAACCTAAACTAAGAAGTCTCCACCAGAGTGCTGTGGACGAGGCCTTACAGAGTCCAAATGGACACCTGGACTTGTTTCTTCGTTTCCTTTTGGGCCTTTCACTGCAGACCAATCAGACTCTTTTAAAGGATCTCCTGAAAGAGACAGGAAGGAGCTCAGAGACCAACCAGGAAACAGTCCAGTACATCAAGAAGAAGATCAATAAGAAGGTCTCTGCAGAGAGAAGCATCAATCTGTTCCACTGTCTGAGTGAGCTGAAGGATCTTTCTCTAGTGAAGGAGATCCAAGAGCACCTGAGCTCAGGACTTCTCTCCACAGTCACACTGTCTCCTGCTGAGTGGTCTGCTCTGGCCTTCATCTTACTATCATCAGAGGAAGATCTGGATGTGTTTGACCTGAAGAAATACTCTGCTTCAGAGGAGGCTCTTCTCAGGCTGCTGCCAGTGGTCAAAGCCTCCAGGAAAACTCTGTAAGTGTGGAGACACACAAAGATTTGGATCATTTTAGGGAACAGAAATAAAATGTTCAACTTTTCATTTTCAGGCTGAGTGGCTGTAATCTGTCAGAGAGAAGCTGTGAAGCTCTGTCCTCAGTCCTCTGCTCCCAGTCCTCCAGTCTGAGAGACCTGGACCTGAGTAACAATGACCTGCAGGGTTCAGGAGTGAAGCTGCTGTCTGCTGGACTGGAGAGTCCTCACTGTCAGCTGGAGACTCTCAGGTCAGGACTCTGCTCTTTGTGTCAGTGACCATTTAATTGTTCCTGCTAAAGAAGTCCTGATGCAAACATCACTGAGACCTTTCTGTTTCCTGGAGGAGATTTGAGCTCCAGTCTGCTCCATGTTTGACAATCTCTCTGTCATTCTCTAATTCACTCTCTTTCTCCCCCCTTACTCTCTTTCTTTGTGTGTGTGTGTGTCTCTCTCTCTCTCCACCTCCCCCCTCTCTCTTTGCTCTCCCCCTCTCTCTCCCCCCTCTCTCGCTGTCTCTCCCCCTCTCTCTCTCTGACTCTCTCTCCCTCCCCCTCTCTCTCTCCCCCTCCCCCATTCTCTCCCTCTGTCTCTCTCTCTCACTCCCCCCCCTCTCCCCTCTCTCTCTTCTCTGCCTCTCCCTCTCTCTCCCTCTCTCTCCCCCCTCGCTCTCTCTCTCTCCCCCCCTCTCTCTCTGTGTCTCTCTCCCCCCTCTCCCCCTTCCCTCTCTCCCTCTCTCTTTCTCCCTCTCTCTCTCTCTCTCTCTCTCTCTCTCTCTCCCCCCTCTCTCTCCCTCCCTCTCTCTCTCTCTCTCTCTCTCTCTCTCTCTCTCTCTCTCTCTCTCAGGCTGTCAGCTTGTATGATCACACATGAAGGCTGTTCTTCTCTGGCCTCAGCTCTGAGCTCCCAGTCCTCCAGTCTGAGAGACCTGGACCTGAGTAACAATGACCTGCAGGATTCAGGAGTGAAGCTGCTGTCTGCTGGACTGGAGAGTCCTCACTGTCAGCTGGAGACTCTCAGGTCAGGACTCTGCTCTTTGTGTCAGTGACCATTTAAATGTTCCTGCTAAAGAAGTCCTGATGCAAACATCACTGAGACCTTTCTGTTTCCTGGAGGAGATTTGAGCTCCAGTCTGCTCCATGTTTGACAATCTCTCTGTCTTTCTCTAATTCACTCTCTTTCTCCCCCTCTCTCTCTCCCCCTCCCCCTCTCTCTCCCTCTGTCTCTCTCTCTCACTCTCCCCCCCTCTCCCCTCTCTCTCTCTTCTCTGCCTCTCTCTCTCTCTCTGTCTCTCTCTCCCCCCTCGCTCTCTCTCTCTCCCCCCCTCTCTCTCTGTGTCTCTCTCCCCCCTCTCCCCCCTCCCCCTCTCTCTATCTCCCTCTCTCTCTCCCTCTGTCTCCCTCTCTCTCTCTCTCTCCCTCTGTCTCTCTCTCTCTCTCTCTCTCTCTCTCTCTCTCAGGCTGTCAGCTTGTATGATCACACATGAAGGCTGTTCTTCTCTGGCCTCAGCTCTGAGCTCCAACCCCTCCAGTCTGAGAGACCTGGACCTGAGTAACAATGACCTGCAGGACTCAGGAGTGAAGCTGCTGTCTGCTGGACTGGAGAGTCCTCACTGTCAGCTGGAGACTCTCAGGTCAGGACTCTGCTCTTTGTGTCAGTGACCATTTAAATGTTCCTGCTAAAGAAGTCCTGATGCAAACATCACTGAGACCTTTCTGTTTCCTGGAGGAGATTTGAGCTCCAGTCTGCTCCATGATTGACCAAACTTTCTCTCTTTCTCTCTCTTGCTCCCCCCCTCTCTCTTTCTGTGTGTGTGTGTGTGTGTGTGTGTGTCCTCTGCCCCCCCCCCCCCCCCCCCCTCACCCAGGCTGTCAGGTTGTGTGATCACACAGGAAGGCTGTGCTTCTCTGGCCTCAGCTCTGAGCTCCAACCCCTCCAGTCTGAGAGAGCTGGACCTGAGCTACAACCATCCAGGAGAGGCAGGAGAGAAGCTGCTGTCTGCTGGAGTGGAGAGTCCAGGCTGGAGACTGGACACTCTCAGGTAAGGACACAACTACAGAGTGGAAACTCAGGTGTGGACAGACTCCCTGTGGGTTGAAGGGGAAAAACTCTGTCTCCAAATCAATAATCAATAACGTGCTGCTGTGTGTGTGTGTGTGTGTGTGTGTGTGTGTGTGTGTGTGTGTGTGTGTGTGTCTTCCTGCAGGATGGATCATGGTGGACAGCAGAGGATCAAAGCTGGACCGAGGAAATGTAAGTTTGATGTGACTTTGATTCCTTAGACCAAAGCTCTGGAATCTATCTTGTTCCAGATCCAAATAATGCAGAGATACTTTAGTGCAGTGGCTCCCAAACTTTTTCTACAGCGCCCCCTTTAGTAGATAAGAATATTTCCTTGTCTTTGCACTAAGGACAGCTTCATCCCCACATCTTCTCAGTGACTGCTGTGGGCTCGCTTTGTGCTGCAGATCTTTTCTAATCGGGGTTGCAGCTGTCAGACTGACACTCTTAGTTCAGTTTCAACAAACAACAACAACCAGTAGTTGAGTATTTAGATATCAAAGGTGTGTCAGTAGAAAGTGACAGTGAGTCAGAGGACAAAGTGCAGTAGTGAATAAATGAGTGAATAATAAAGGCAGCAGCTGTGTTTGATGATAAACTGCAGCTGTTTGTGTCTTTTTCTGTCCATCAGATGTTTGTGAACTGGAACTGGACCCAAACACAGCAAGCAGATACCTCAAACTGTCTGACAACAACAGGAAGGTGACACGTGTGAGAGAGGAGCAGCCACATCCTGATCATCCAGAGAGGTTTGATCTCTGGCCTCAGCTGCTGTGTAGAAATGGTCTGACTGGTCGTTGTTACTGGGAGGTGGAGTGGAGAGGAGACGTTTATCTATCAGTGAGTAACAGAGGAATCAAGAGGAAAGGAGACGGAGATGAGAGAATGTTTGGAGGAAATAATCAGTCCTGGGTGCTGAGCTGCTCTGATCGTCATGGTTACTCTGTCAGGCACATTAACAGAGACACGCCCCTCAGTGTCCCTGTGTCCTCCTCTGTCCCTCTCAGAGTAGGAGTGTATCTGGACTGTCCTGCTGGCACTCTGTCCTTCTACAGCGTCTCTCGCACACTGATCCACCTCCACACCTTCACCACCACATTCACTCAACCTCTCTATGCTGGGTTTGGGTTCTGGAGGTTCATTGGGTCATATGGTTCATCAGTGACTCTGTGTGATCTGTAGGACACACAGACACACGCACACACTTTCTCTCTCTCTCAAACACACTATCTCTATCACACACGCATACACACACTTTCTGCGGAGCGATCTTTTGGTCGCGGACAAAACCTTAGTTGACGGGGTGGTGCTTGCTTCGGAATTTGTGGAGCAATCTGCCGGTCGCGGACCGAATCCGGCGGGCCGAATCAACGGATCCGCTCGCGGGCCGGACCAAACGACCAGAGGTTGCCCACCTCTGAGCTAAAGAGATCAAATAGAGAAATCAGCAACAATCAAACAGCTGTGCAGGACTAAATGTTGAATGAAGCGTTTTGTAGTTTTCATTTGGTGTCAGAGTGAAAATAGATTCTGCAGCTCAGTGAGAAGCTCAGATTCCACTTAAGAACTTCTGCTTTCAGACCTCCTGGACCCCAGCAGACTTTAATACAACTATTACACAAACTCAACACTGCAGCATACTGGACTGATATTATACTGCAGGGTGTTATATTATACTGTTTTATATTATACTGTACTGTGTTATATTATACTGTGTTATATTAAACTGTACTGTTATATTACTCTGTGTTATATTAAACTGTACTGTATTATATTATTCTGTGTTGTATTATACTGTACTGTATTATATGTGGTGAAAGTACTTTGACCTACATTCATGTATGAAAGTAAATAACCAAATAGAGATGGTAAGTATTAGTAGTATTAGCAGCTGTAGTAGTAACAGTAGAAGTCCTGGTAGTCAGTGAAGACAGTGAGAGCAGACGTGAGCTCACAGGGAACTTTATTATCAGTCAGATTAAAACTCTTTGGCTACAGAGGCAAACTGTTGTCACGGATGATATAAATCCATGTGCTGGTCTGTCGTCACGTTGGCAGTCAGTCAGCTTGTTGTAAAACCATGGATCCCCCTGTTCATTTGTACTTATCAGCTGCTGTAACTGCACACAGCAGTAAGAAGTCACAGGGACCAGACTTCCTCCTGACCAGCTAAGCCTTAGATGTGTCATATACATATAGAACCAGAAACTAAATACAAATATATTCAATCATCTACTGTGTTAGTCTGCCATCATCAAAATGCTGCGTACAGTAAATAGAAGAAGCTGAGGCGTGTTTGGATTTGTCAAGTCTTTCTAGTTGGAGTGGATCAAAATGCCACAGAAATCAAAACATGAACTTCTTTTAACAAGTTACTGACTCAACATCACAGATTTGATATCATTTGTGGTTCAGTTGCAAACAAATCAATATTGCATTTCCTTCATCACACCAACACATATTCCAGACCTCAAGCCCTACAGTGTGATTGAGTGGTGACAGCAGCATTAAAGCCTAACAGTGAATATGAGGTGGGTGCGTCACAAACACTTTCATGGCCGCCAAACTGGAACGCTCAGGTCCGTTGGTTTTAGCGTTGGTGGCAGCAAAAAGACGAACTGTGGTCATAGTTTGGACGCGGGGCTGTTGTTCTCTTTCTGCTCCCTGTCGCCTGGGGAGTGTGTGTGTGTGTGTGTGTGTGTGTGTGTGTGTGTGTGTGTGTGTGTGTGTGTGTGTGTGTGTGTGTGTGTGTGTGTGTGTGTGTGTGTGTGTGTGTGTGTGTGTGTGTGTGTGTGTGTGTGTGTGTGTGTGTGTGTGTGTGTGTGTGTGTGTGTGTGTGTGTGTGTGTGTGTGTGTGTGTGTGTGTGTGTGTGTGTGTGTGTGTGTGTGTGTGTGTGTGTGTGTGTGTGTGTGTGTAGCCAGTGGCTCAGTGGGTAGTGCTTCTGCTTGGGAACCGGAGGGTTGCCGGTTCGAGCCCCTGCTGAGGTGCCCCTGAGCAAGGCACCGAACTCTCAATTGCTCCCCCCTCTGCGAAGGGTGGTAATGTAATGTAAGTCGCTTTGGATAAAAGCGTCTGCCAAATGATCGTAATGTAATGTAATGTAATGTACGCAGATTGTTTTCACAGCTACACCCAGTTTTCAGTCGTATCCAGAGGCTGAGCAACGCCACTACAGCTAATGTTGGAGATGTTCAAGTCGTGGTGCTCGTGTAAGTGCTGGTACAGACGTGAAGAAATGGAGCCAGAAATGCTCCGTTACTGTGGGACCAGGCAGTTCCACATGTAGGCTGGTGCAGGAGCCACATGGAGAACCGGCCGTGGTTCAAACTATTCAGCATCACGCAAGGAGACGCAGACGGGAGATTCAAGGTGACACTTCGCAAAGAAACGCAAAGGAAAGACCTACGAAGAAACTCCACTTAGCTCAAATAGTTTAAAAAAGGAGGACGAGAGCGAGAGGGACTTCAAGATTTAAATGAGAGGAAACACAGATGGTTCAGAGCTGAGCTGAGTGACCAGTCTGAGATAGATCCGGACCTGGAGGAGTTTTGGGGCGTAGAACCCGACTCTCTCACGTCCTATAGTGTAAGTTAGAAAGGAGAGACGCCCATACTCACTTTATTCCTTCATTTGCACAGTGAGACGTTCAGCGGCTGTGAGGTCGGAGACAGTGACTGGAAATAGGTCGACATTCTTTTGATGAAATGGTTCTGGAGAAATCCTTCAGTGAGTAGACCTACAGGGATTGGAGGATAGTCACACACACACACACACACCTCAACTTTGGTGAGATGAGAAGAAACAAATGATTACTGCATTTTTCCCACAAATAAGTAAGTCATCTCAAAGGAATCTAAATGGGATGGAACCACTCAGACCTCACTGAACTTAACTCCTCTTCTGAGTTGGATTCAAAACGTCTCTGACACAAAACACACAGTTCTCAACACTAAAACTCCACACTTACGCCCAGAATACTAAACTCTACCCACGCGTGTTCCCACTCACTCACTCTGTCACACTTAACTCCATTACACGCAGGTAACATACAACTCACAGTTCCGTGTCCCGGGTAGCCGCCGGTCTCAACCCCAGCATCCGCGCTCCTCCTGCCGGCAGCTCCCCGTCCAGTCCTCGGTCAAACTGCGGTTCCTTCGCTTCAATTTAGCTCGCGACAGGTAGCATTTGCGGCTAGCCGTGAACTCCTACTCGGCCAACAATGTACGCTTTCGTCTCTTCAGCGTTTAAACCTTCTCCCGCCTCTTTTCTTCTTCTCGCTCACGCTCGCGCACCTCAGCTGCTATTTCCGTTTGTCATCCAATTCAGCCAATTCCAACAGCTGAACACATCGACACGCCAATACACAACAGAAATGAGAGTTATTGATCGGATCTCAGTAATAAAGCCCCACGTACTGCTACATTCTTATCACTGAGAACACATTTCATTTATTTCGCATATTCCACGTTCTGTTAAGTATTAAAATCTCTCAATTAACTTCTTTTTCTTTGATTTAAAGTTACACTAGCCCCCACATTTTCATCTGGGCGACAAATAAATTACGAGGGAAAATAAAGAGACAGAGACCTCTCACTGTATATTAGGACTTAATTTCTGTCATTATTTATCTATTTTACTTATTGAAATGAAGTTCAACAGAACAAACCGCACTTCTACAACCTGTCCACTTGATGGCGCTAAGCGGCTCTCTCTCCCACCGCTACCCCCCCACCACTCTGACTCTCTCTCTTGGTTGATTACTTTCAGGGTCTGGAGAACTCCTGGGCGAGGCACAGAGAGGTGGCAGAGTATTTCCATGCTGGTCTGGAAAACATGGGCCTCAAACTGTTTGTCAAAGAGAAAGTAAGCCTGATGTAAACACTGAACCGTTCCTTTAAGGGGGAAAACTTTCTATTCTGACTCCAACGGTTGTTACAGAGAGCACGGCTGCCAACAGTCACAACTATCATGGCTCCTCCTGGATACGACTGGAAGGAGATCACAGCCTACCTCATGAAAACACACAACCTGGAGATCTCTGGAGGACTTGGACCATCGGTTGGTTTGGTAAGAGAGGAAAACACATGTTTACCAAATGTCATCAAGCAGCTCAGTTCAGACCTGTACTAACTCCTTCACTGTTGTGTTGTGTTGTGTTGCAGGTGTTGCGTGTTGGACTTATGGGATGTAACAGCAGTAAGAGCAACGTTGACATGGTGCTGTCAGCCCTGAAAGACGCTCTGAAGAACTGCCACAAGAGCAAAGTGTAACAAGCTGCAGCTACCTGGAGCCTGAGACCGAGGCTCAACCAACATAGACAGGAAAAGGAAATAAAACCATGTGACTTGTTCTGGCTTTTGATTCTTATATGTTGTTGTTGTTGTTGTGATCTGCAGCGATCACGTTACATTAATGTGGCACCCTATTATGCAGAACATGGAATCAGGTGGAGAAGAGAACTGAATGAAATACATCACACACCAGGCTGAAGCTGGAGACACGGAGGCTGGACGGGACAGGAAGGACAAGAGGTCCACTCACAAAACAACAACAGCGCAGCATGAAAGGTCCAACTAAAAGGCTCATAAACAAAACAGATACCCAACAAGACTGACTGGGACGGGAATAGAAGCAAAGTGGAAACAAAGGGAAACTCTGGTTCACCTGGAGTCTGGAGTGACATTGATGAGCGGAGGGCAGTAGCTCAGTCGGTAGGGCTTCCGCTTGGGAACTGGAAGGTCGCCGGTTCGAGTCCCTGCCAAGGTGCCCCTGAGCAAGGCACCGAACCCCCAACTGCTCCCCCCTCTGGCTGGTAATGTAATGCAAGTCGCTTTGGATGAAAGCGTCTACTGATGTGATGAGCCTCAGGTGTGAGCAGGAACAGGGATCAGGTAGCCACGCCCAGCCAAGTAGCCACGCCCAGCCAGGAACAAACACACACTCTTGAAAACAAACACACACAGATCCTGACTCTTGTAATCATGTTCAAATATATTTATAGGTAATTTTTTAACATATTAATTCAGGCGTCCTTCTTTTTGTTGCCATTGTTTCTTTCTTCTTTCTTAGACTAGATGTTGCTAAGCAACTCACACACACGCATGCACGCACATGCACACACTCCGTCTCACATCTCACTGTGCATTTGGACAATCATTGTTTATCACTTATAAATCAGGTTTAACAGGAGAAACCACACTTCTGCATTCTGTCCACTAGATGCTGCTCAGCGACTCACACAAACACACACACACACACAGGTGTACTGTCAAAAGTAAAACTTGTTTCGATGAGGAAGAGCAGCAGAGGAAGACGTGACACAGCGTGAGTTAGAGATTAATTCTTTGATTTTATGGATCATAGTTTGTGTGTGTGTGTGTGGGCGTTGGTTTTAGAGTATTGTAGCTGTGTGTGTGTGTGTAGATACTCCAGTGTGTCTTTGGTCCAAAGCTCAGCACAGAAACAGTCCTACTTAAAGGAACGAACCAGTTGAGGATTATTGTCCATCCAAATAAAGAAACCGTCTGGATTCTCCCAGATCTCAGTGCGACCTTTGACCCTGCTGACCTACATACTCTGATTGACAGGCTAGAGAAATGGGTGAACACCCTGCTGCTGGACATTAGAACTGCAGCCTCCATTGGCATTTTTAGAAAGAAGTAAAGAACATCTGAATAATCTGGATTTAATCTGGAATCATTGGATTTATACTGTTTATTCTATACATTATATTTAATATATGGATAAATTTATATTGTGCTTCTCTCACTGCTATGAATTTGTATGTTCTTTTGCTCCTCTGTGTGTGTGTGCGTGTGTGTGTGTGTGTGTGTGTGTGTGTGTGTGTGTGTGTGTTCCCCTCTCTGTAGTTTGGTGAAGATGAGTGTTTGTGGTGATGAAGATGAGGGACCTCCAGACTTCAGTCATGAACCTGGACCCTCACACACACAGTAAGGGGGGGGGGTTTGATGATGAGCACAGGTGAGTGGAGCTCTGATCCGTCTCTGCATGGAGCGACTGAATGTTAGTTTATAAACAGATACAGATACTGGACTGGACTGTTCATGGACACAGTTCATGGCCCTCTAGACAATAAAGACTCTGATCTTATCTGACTGACTGACTGAAGTACAAAGGTTGAGGGGTAATCAGGCGACGCCATTAGAAGTCAGAGGAGGCACAGCTCCAGACTGGGAGGAGTTCAACCATGTTCCTGATGTTGTGGGTCTGTAAAGACCTTTGAGACTTTGGATGTGATGTTGGGCTGGAGAAATAAAAATTGACTTGACTTTCTCATATTTGACCTCATGACCTTCTGCTTCAATCCTCTGTTGTGTTGTCAATGCTGTGTTTATAGAGTTCACCAGCAGAGGGCAGACTCTCCTGTACCCAGCTGTGTGTCCATGAAGAGTGACAGGTCCATGGAACGACCTCCTGAATTCAGTGATGGACAGAAGTCTGCTGAAGAAAGGTCAGGGGTTAAACCAGATCACTCTGATATCATCACTGTAGAGACTGAGAGAGAGAGAGAGAGAGAGAGAGAGAGAGAGAATATCTGATGTAATGTCGTCGGTATCAAAACCTAAACTTCCTGTATTTAGCCTTTAGCTCATGTTAGCTGACAGCGTTTTACTTCCTTTTACTTCCCTTTCAACATAAAAGAGTGAATCCTTCATAAGGGCGTAGATGAGTTTAACTGGAGTCACACACACAGACAGACAGACAGACAGACAGACACAGACACACACACCATGGTAACTTATCTGCTTCAATCCTCTGTTGTGTTGTCAATGCTGTGTTTATAGAGTTCACCAGCAGAGGGCAGACTCTCCTGTACCCAGCTGTGTGTCCATAAAGAGTGACAGGTCCATGGATGAACCTCTGAACTTCAGTGATGGACAGAAGTCTGCTGAAGAAAGGTCAGAGGTTAAACCAGATCACTGTGATATCATCTGTGTAGTTTTGTAGTAGAAGACATCTCAAAGGACAGGTCTTCTGGAATGAAGGACATGTCTCAAGCATCCTGTGATGCTCTGAGCTGCTTTGAGGGACCAGCAGACAGCAGCGTTTCCTGTTGCCTCAAACAGACAGACGGACAGACATCACCATGACAACCTGTGTCTGTGTGTGTTTGCAGACTTCATGTTTCCTGATTTCTCCACAGAGTTCACCTGAAGAAGTCAGAGGTTTCCAGTGGTGTGTGTGTCCAGCAGCATCCAGCAGACCTGGACTCCATATTTACGGTGTGTAAATGTCCAGGCTCCGCCCACTTCCATATGGACGATGTCACCGGGTGGAGAATCTATTCCATAGAGAGATAAGAGATGTTTGACCGGAGCACTTGGTTCATTTAGTTTGACCAGTGAGAGTTCACTGGTAACCTAGTGTGAAGCCTCACAACTGTTGCTATGGTTACCTGCATCTTCATAAAGCCGGAGATTTAGAATGCAGGTCAGCTGCATGTTGTCAACATATAGACTGTAAACACACACCTGACAGCCAATCAGGAAGCAGGATCTTCTGTCCCCCTGCTATAAACTCACGTCTGACTCTTTCAGCTGCTGGAGGAGAACATTGTCAGGTTTGTGAAGGACGAGCTGAAGAGCGTCCAGAAGGTTCTGACCGCAGACTACCCACAATGCTTAGAGGACCAAGAGCAGTGGAGCAACAGAGAGGCGTTGGTGAAGCTCACAGTGAACTTCCTGAGGAGAATGAAGCAGGAGGAGCTGGCTGACTCTCTGCACAGCAGTAAGACCATTGAACAGCTTGAACATGATAAGGAAAGAGGAAACAGGACTAAAGCTTCACACTTACACTTAGAGCAGCTAATCACTCTCCTGCACAAAGAGACTGTGTTCACCTCCTGTTTATCAGCACTTTAGTCACATTCAAAGGCTCACCAACAGAAGTGTGTTTTTAGTGGGGATTTAAAGATCACAAGAGAGTTTGTCTCTTTGACTGGGGCAGGAAGTGGATTCCAAAGAAAAGGAGGTTGCTCTTGGTTGTTGGGATAGTGAGCAGGCCTGCTGAGATCTTAGAACAGGTGCAGGAACATCAGGGGTTAGAAGGTTACAAGGTGTTCTATTATACTGCTCTAGTCACAAAGCTTTGTACTCCTAAATGCTTTTTTACTCTGTAGTTTTCTTTTCTTCTCCATGTTTCCCTCCTCTGACTGTTGTCTCTTCATCAGGAAGTCTTGCTGCACTGTGCCAACGTAAACTGAAGTCTAAGCTGAAGCAGAAGTTCCAGAGTGTGTGTGAGGGGGTCGCTAAAGCAGGAAAGCAAACCTCTCTGAATGAGATCTACACAGAGCTCTACATCACAGAGGGAGGGGCTGGAGGGGTCAACCATGAACATGAGGTCAGACACATTGAAGCAGCATCCACGAAAGCACAGAGAGCAGAAACAACAATCAGATGTGAAGACATCTTCAAAGCCTCACTTGGAAGAGATCAGCCAATCAGAACACTGATGACAAAGGGCGTGGCTGGCATCGGGAAAACCCTCTTAACACAGAAGTTCACTCTGGACTGGGCTGAAGGCAAAGCCCACCAGAACATCCAGCTCACATTTCCATTCACCTTCAGAGAGCTGAATGTGCTGAGAGGGAGAAAGTTCAGCTTGGTGGAGCTTCTTCATCACTTCTTTACTGAAACCAAAGAAGCAGGAATCTGCAGCTTTGAAGACTTCCGGGTCGTCTTCATCCTGGACGGTCTGGATGAGTGTCGACTTCCTCTGGACTTCCACAAAGGTGAGATCCTGACCGATGTTAGAGAGTCCACCTCAGTGGATGTTCTGCTGACAAACCTCATCAGGGGGAACCTGCTTCCATCTGCTGGCCTCTGGATCACCACAAGACCTGCAGCAGCCAATCAGATCCCTGCTGAGAGCGTGGACATGGTGACAGAGGTCAGAGGGTTCACTGACCCTCAGAAGGAGGAGTACTTCAGGAAGAGACTTAGAGATGATGAGCAGGCCAACAGCATCATCTCCCACATCAAGACCTCACGAAGCCTCCACATCATGTGCCACATCCCAGTCTTCTGCTGGATCACTGCCACAGTTCTGGAGGACATGATGATGAAGACCAGAGAGAGAGGAGAGCTGCCCAAGACCCTGACTGAGATGTACATCCACTTCCTGGTGGTTCAGACCAAAGTGAAGAACATCAAGTATGATGGAGGAGCAGAGACAGATCCACTCTGGAATACAGAGAGCAGGAAGATGATGGAGTCTCTGGGAAAACTGGCTTTTGATCAGCTGCAGAAAGGAAACCTGATCTTCTATGAGTCAGACCTGACAGAGTGTGGCATGGACATCACAGCAGCCTCAGTGTACTCAGGAGTGTTCACACAGGTCTTTAAAGAGGAGAGGGGACTGTACCAGGACCAGGTGTTCTGCTTCGTCCATCTGAGCGTCCAGGAGTTTCTGGCTGCTCTTTATGTCCATCTGACATTCATCAACTCTGGAGTCAACCTGCTGTTAGAGAATAAACCAACCTCCTGGTGGTCCAAACTATCAGGACACAAACCTAAACTAACAAGTCTCCACCAGAGTGCTGTGGACGAGGCCTTACAGAGTCCAAATGGACACCTGGACCTGTTTCTTCGTTTCCTTTTGGGCCTTTCACTGCAGACCAATCAGACTCTCTTAAATGGTCTCCTGAAAGAGACAGGAGGGAGCTCAGAGACCAACCAGGAAACAGTCCAGTACATCAAGGAGAAGATCAATCAGAAGGTCTCTGCAGGGAGAAGCATCAATCTGTTCCACTGTCTGAGTGAGCTGAAGGATCTTTCTCTAATGAAAGGGATCCAAGAGCACCTGAGGTCAGGAGGTCTCTCCACAGTCACACTGTCTCCTGGTCAGTGGTCTGCTCTGGCCTTCATCTTACTGTCATCAGAGGAAGATCTGGATGTGTTTGACCTGAAGAAATACTCTGCTTCAGAGGAGGCTCTTCTCAGGCTGCTGCCAGTGGTCAAAGCCTCCAGGAAAACTCTGTAAGTGTGGAGACACACAAAAATTTGGATCATTTTAGGGAACAGAAATAAAATGTTCAACTTTTCATTTTTAGGCTGAGTGGCTGTAATCTGTCAGAGAGAAGCTGTGAAGCTCTGTCCTCAGTCCTCTGCTCCCAGTCCTCCAGTCTGAGAGACCTGGACCTGAGTAACAATGACCTGCAGGATTCAGGAGTGAAGCTGCTGTCTGCTGGACTAGAGAGTCCTCACTGTCAGCTGGAGACTCTCAGGTCAGGACTCTGCTCTTTGTGTCAGTGACCATTTAAATGTTCCTGCTAAAGAAGTCCTGATGTTCACCCCGCCCCCTCTCTCTCCCCCGCTCCCTCTGTCTCCCTCTCTCTCTCCCCCCCCCCCCCTATGTCTCTGTCTCTGTCTCTGTCTCTCCCTCTCTCTCTCTCTCTCTCAGGCTGTCAGGTTGTATGATCACACAGGAAGGCTGTGCTTCTCTGGCCTCAGGTCTGAGCTCCAACCCCTCCAGTCTGAGAGAGCTGGACCTGAGCTACAACCATCCAGGAGACGCAGGAGAGAAGCTGCTGTCTGCTGGAGTGGAGAGTCCAGGCTGGAGACTGGACACTCTCAGGTAAGGACACAACTACAGAGTGGACACTCAGGTGTGGACAGACTCCCTGTGGGTTGAAGGGAAAAACTCTGTCTCCAAATCAATAATCAATAACGTGCTGCTGCTGCTGTGTGTGTGTGTGTGTCTGTGTCTGTGTGTGTGTGTGTGTGTGTGTGTGTGTGTGTGTGTGTGTGTGTGTGTGTGTGTGTGTGTGTGTGTGTGTGTGTGTGTGTGTGTGTGTGTGTGTGTGTGTGTGTGTGTGTGTGTGTGTGTGTGTGTGTGTGTCTTCCTGCAGGATGGATCATGGTGGACAGCGGTGGATCAAAGCCGGTCTGAGGAAATGTAAGTTTGATGTGACTTTGATTCCTCAGACCAAAGCTCTGGAATCTATCTTGTGTCAGATCTAAATAATGCAGAGATACTTTAGTGCAGTGGTTCCCAAACTTTTTCTGCAGTGCCCCCCTTTAGTAGATAAGAATATTTCCTTGTCTTTGCTCTAATGACAGCTTCATCCCCACATCTTCTCAGTGACTGCTGTGGGCTCGCTTTGTGCTGCAGATCTTTTCTAATCGGGGTTGCAGCTGTCAGACTGACACTCTTAGTTCAGTTTCAATGTCCAGCTTCCACCTGGATTTGGTTTTGATTGAGGCTCACATAGGTAGGATGTGGCAGAAGGAAGGAGTGTGGCCATGGCTCTCCTACCTGGCAGAGGGGAATCGCTCATTCTCTATAATAATGAGTTAAATCCCTCACAACTGGACACTCTTAGTTCAGTTTCAACAAACAACAACCAGTAGTTGAGTATTTAGATATCAAAGGTGTGTCAGTAGAAAGTGACAGTGAGTCAGAGGACAAAGTGCAGTAGTGAATAAATGAGTGAATAATAAAGGCAGCAGCTGTGTTTGATGATAAACTGCTGCTGTTTGTGTCTTTTTCTGTCCATCAGATGTTTGTGAACTGGAACTGGACCCAAACACAGCAAGCAGATACCTCAAACTGTCTGACAACAACAGGAAGGTGACACGTGTGAAAGAGGAGCAGCCACATCCTGATCATCCAGAGAGGTTTGATCACTGGCCTCAGCTGCTGTGTAGAAATGGTCTGACTGGTCGTTGTTACTGGGAGGTGGAGTGGAGAGGAGACGTTTATCTATCAGTGAGTAACAGAGGAATCAAGAGGAAAGGAGACGGAGATGAGAGAATGTTTGGAGGAAATAATCAGTCCTGGGTGCTGAGCTGCTCTGATGATCATGGTTACTCTGTCAGGCACATTAACAGAGACACGCCCCTCAGTGTCCCTGTGTCCTCCTCTGTTCCTCTCAGAGTAGGAGTGTATCTGGACTGTCCTGCTGGCACTCTGTCCTTCTACAGCGTCTCTCGCACACTGATCCACCTCCACACCTTCACCACCACATTCACTCAACCTCTCTATGCTGGGTTTGGGTTCTGGAGGTTCATTGGGTCATATGGTTCATCAGTGACTCTGTGTGATCTGTAGGACACACAGACACACGCACACACTTTCTCTCTCTCTCAAACACACTATCTCTATCACACACGCATACACACACTTTCTGCGGAGCGATCTTTTGGTCGCGGACAAAACCTTAGTTGACGGGGTGGTGCTTGCTTCGGAATTTGTGGAGCGATCTGCCGGTCGCGAACCGAATCGGGCGGGCCGAATCACCGGATCCGCTCGCGGGCCGGACCAAACGACCAGAGGTTGCCCACCTCTGAGCTAAAGAGATCAAATAGAGAAATCAGCAACAATCAAACAGCTGTGCATGACTAAATGTTGAATGAACTGTTTTGTAGTTTTCATTTGGTGTCAGAGTGAAAATAGATTCTGCAGCTCAGTGAGAAGCTCAGATTCCACTTAAGAACTTCCGCTTTCAGACCTCCTGGACCCCAGCAGACTTTAATACAACTATTACACAAACTCAACACTGCAGCATACTGGACTGATATTATACTGCAGGGTGTTATATTATACTGTTTTATATTATACTGTACTGTGTTATATTATACTGTGTTATATTAAACTGTACTGTTATATTACTCTGTGTTGTATTATACTGTACTGTATTATATTATTCTGTGTTGTATTATACTGTACTGTATTATATGTGGTGAAAGTACTTTGACCTACATTCATGTATGAAAGTAAATAACCAAATAGAGATGATAAGTATTAGTAGTATTAGCAGGTGTAGTAGTAACAGTAGAAGTCCTGGTAGTCAGTGAAGACAGTGAGAGCAGGCGTGAGCTCACAGGGAACTTTATTATCAGTCAGATTAAAACTCTTTGGCTACAGAGGCAAACTGTTGTCACGGATGATATAAATCCATGTGCTGGTCTGTCGTCACGTTGGCAGTCAGTCAGCTTGTTGTAAAACCATGGATCCCCTTGTTCATTTGTACTTATCAGCTGCTGTAACTGCACACAGCAGTAAGAAGTCACAGGGACCAGACTTCCTCCTGACCAGCTAAGCCTTAGATGTGTCATATACATATAGAACCAGAAACTAAATACAAATACTGTATATTCAATCATCTACTGTGTTAGTCTGCCATCATCAAAATGCTGCGTACAGTAAATAGAACAAGCTGAGGCGTGTTTGGATTTGTCAAGTCTTTCTAGTTGGAGTGGATCAAAATGCCACAGAAATCAAAACATGAACTTCTTTTAACAAGTTACTGACTCAACATCACAGATTTGATATCATTTGTGGTTCAGTTGCAAACAAAAACTAATCAACATTGCATTTCCTTCATCACACCAACACATATTCCAGACCTCAAGCCCTACAGTGTGATTGAGTGGTGACAGCAGCATTAAAGCCTAACAGTGAATATGAGGCGGGTGCGTCACAAACACTTTCATGGCCGCCAAACTGGAACGCTCAGGTCCGTTGGTTTTAGCGTTGGCGGCAGCAAAAGGACGAACTGTGGCCATAGTTTGGACGCAGGGCTGTTGTTCTCTTTCTGCTCCATTCTGATGGCTTCTCCCTGTCGCCTGGGGAGTGTGTGTGTGTGTGTGTGTGTGTGTGTGTGTGTGTGCGTGTGCGTGGACGCAGATTGTTTTCACAGCTACACCCAGTTTTCAGTCGTATCCAGAGGCTGAGAGCCTTCGTGGACGTCTGATGGACCGCCTGAGCAACGCCACTACAGCTAATGTTGGAGATGTTCAAGTCCTGGTGCTCGTGGAAGTGCTGGTACAGACGTGAAGAAATGGAGCCAGAAATGCTCCGTTACTGTGGGACCAGGCAGTTCCACATGTAGGCTGGTGCAGGAGCCACATGGAGAACCGGCCGTGGTTCAAACTATTCAGCATCACGCAAGGAGACGCAGACGGGAGATTCAAGGTGACACTTCGCAAAGAAACGCAAAGGAAAGACCTACGAAGAAACTCCACTTAGCTCAAATAGTTTAAAAAAGGAGGACGAGAGCGAGAGGGACTTCAAGATTTAAATGAGAGGAAACACAGACGGTTCAGAGCTGAGCTGAGTGACCAGTCTGAGATAGATCCGGACCTAAAGGAGTTTTGGGGCGTAGAACCCGACTATCTCACGTCCTATAGTGTAAGTTAGAAAGGAGAGACGCCCATACTCACTTTATTCCTTCATTTGCACAGTGAGACGTTCAGCGGCTGTGAGGTCGGAGACAGTGACTGGAAATAGGTCGACATTCTTTTGATGAAATGGTTCTGGAGAAATCCTTCAGTGAGTAGACCTACAGGGATTGGAGGATAGTCACACACACACACACACACCTCAACTTTGATGAGATGAGAAGAAACAAATGATTACTGCATTTTTCCCACAAATAAGTAAGTCATTTCAAAGGAATCTAAATGGGATGGAACCACTCAGACCTCACTGAACTTAACTCCTCTTCTGAGTTGGATTCAAAACGTCTCTGACACAAACCACACAGTTCCTAACACTTAAACTCCACACTTACGCCCAGAATACTAAACTCTACCCACGCGTGTTCCCACTCACTCACTCACTCTCTCACACTTAGCTACAATCCACGCAGGTAACATACAACTCACAGTTCCGTGTCCCGGGTAGCCGCCGGTCTCAACCCCAGCATCCGCGCTCCTCCTGCCGGCAGCTCCCCGTCCAGTCCTCGGTCAAACTGGGGTTCCTCCGGTCCAACTTCTGGTAGAAAACATGAACTTTGTCTCTCGAGTTTAAACCTTCTCCCGCCTCTTTTCTTCTTCTCGCTCGCGCACCTCAGCCGCTATTTCCGTTTGTCATCCAATTCAACCAATTCCAACAGCTGAACACATCGACACGCCAATAAACAACAGAATTGAGAGTTATTGATCGGATCTCAGTAATAAAGCCCCACGTACTGCTACATTCTTATCACCGAGAATCCAACACATTTAATTTATTTCGCATATTTTATGTTTTGTTAAGTATTAAAATGTCTCAATTAACTTGTTTTTCTTTGATTTAAAGTTACACTACAAAT
Source organism: Genypterus blacodes (assembly GCF_046128005.1). Taxonomy (NCBI): domain Eukaryota; kingdom Metazoa; phylum Chordata; class Actinopteri; order Ophidiiformes; family Ophidiidae; genus Genypterus; species Genypterus blacodes. The sequence continues at coordinate 226,644 of NW_027466892.1, read as the reverse complement.
CACTTTTCTTTTTAGCTCATATTTTTCCCTTCATAAGTATTCAGATTTATACAGCCCCACATTTTCATCTGGGCGACAAATAAATTACGAGGGAAAATAAAGAGACAGAGACCTCTCACTGTATATTAGGACTTAATTTCTGTTATTCTTCTTTTATTTTACTTATTGAAATGAAGTTCAACCGAAGAAACCACACTTCTACAATCTGTCCACTAGATGGTGCTAAACGACTCTCTCTCACACCCACACCCACATCTCCACCCCCCGCCCCCCACACCCACACACACACAGGTGTACTGTCAAAGGTGAAAGTTGTTCCGATGCGGAAGAGCAGCAGAGGTAGACGGGACGCAGCGTGAGTTAGAGTTTGATTCTATGATTTTATGGATCATCGTCGTTTGTCTTTCATGCTTGTGTTTGTGTGTGTGTGTGTGTTGGTTTGATAGCCTGTGCGTGTGTGTTGGTTTTAGAGCCTGTGTGTGTGTGGCCTACTTAAAGGAATTAACCAGTTGAGGATTATTGTCCATACAAATAAAGAAGCCGTCTGGATTCTCCTAGATCTCAGTGCGATCTTTGACACTGCTGACGCTCTGATTGACAGGCTAGAGAAATGGGTGAACACCCTGCTGCTGGACATTAGAACTGCAGCCTCAATTGGCATTTTTAAAAAGAAGTAAAGAACATCTGAATAATCTGGATTTAATCTGGATTCTTTGGATTCATACTGTTTATTCTATACATTCTATTTAATATATATTGATATATTTATATTGTGCTTCTCTCATTGCTATGAATTGTGTTCTTTTGCTCTTGTGTGTGTGTGCGTGTGTGTCTGTGTGTGTGTGTCCCTCTCTGTAGTGTGGTGAAGATGAGTGTTTGTGGTGATGAAGATGAGGGACCTGTAGACTTCAGTCATGAACGTGGACCCTCACACACACAGTAAGGGGGGGGGGCTGAGTCACCATGGAGACGCTGTTTTCTCATCTAAGTGTAAACATGTCCATTTGATGATGACTCTATGTTGATGAAGCTGCTTGACTCTTCATCCAAGGCTCATTCTGATGATGAGCACAGGTGAGTGGAGCTCTGATCCGTCTCTGCATGGAGCGACTGAATGTTCATCATCAATCAGGTGACGCCATTAGAAGTCAGAGGAGGCACAGCGCCAGTCTGGGAGGAGTTCAACCATGTTCCTGATGTTGTGGGTCTGTAAAGCCCTTTGAGACTTTGGATGTGATGTTGGGCTGGAGAAATAAAATTGACTTGACTTTCTCACATTTGACCTCATGACCTTCTGCTTCAATCCTCTGTTGTGTTGTCAATGCTGTGTTTATAGAGTTCACCAGCAGAGGGCAGACTCTCCTGTACCCAGCTGTGTGTCCATGAAGAGTGACAGGTCCATTTATGAACCTCCTGTATTCAGTGATGGACAGAAGTCTGCTGAAGAAAGGTCAGAGGTTAAACCAGATCACTGTGATATCATCACTGTAGAGACAGAGGAGAGAGAGAGAGAGAAAATATCTGATGTAATGTCCTCCGTATCAAAACCCAAACTTATGTACTTGTATTTAGCCTTTAGCTCCTGTTAGCTCACGGCGTTTTACTTCCTTTTATTTAATTTTTAATTTAATTTACAGTCATTTAGCTAGACACTTTTATCCAAAGCGACTTACAACACACAATTGAAATTTATCTTGCACCCCCTCATATCACACACACACAAACACATGCATTACAGAGGGGGTGCAGGGCAGCCATTTACGGCGCCCATAGAGAGCAGTTGGGGGTTCGGTGCCTTGCTCAGGGGCACCTTGGCAGTGCCCTGGCAACTCACCAGTTACCAGTCCACTTACTTGGTCCAAACGGGACTACACCCTCCGGTTCCCTAACTGAATCACTATGGACTGAGATACTGCCGCCCTTTCAAGATAAAGGAGTGAATCCTTCATAAGGGCGTAGATGAGTTTAACCGGAGTCACACACACACACACACACACACACACACACACACACACACACACACACATACACATACACATACACATACACATACACATACACACACACACACACACACACACACACACACACACAAGGTAACTTATCTGCTTCAATCCTCTGTTGTGTTGTCAATGCTGTGTTTATAGAGTTCACCAGCAGAGGGCAGACTCTCCTGTACCCAGCTGTGTGTCCATGAAGAGTGACTGGTCCATGACTCATCCTCCTGAATTCAGTGATGGACAGAAGTCTGCTGAAGAAAGGTCAGAGGTTAAACCAGATCACTGTGATATCATCACTGTAGTTTTGTAGTAGAAGACATCTGAAAGGACAGGTCTTCTTAAATGAAGGACACGTCTCTGTCCACCTGGGTGTTTGGATCAGAGCCTCAGAAGTTGAGCTGATGAGCTGAAGATTGATTCCAGGATCCTGTGATGCTCTGAGCTGCTTTGAGGGACCAGCAGACAGCAGCGTTTCCTGTTGCCTCAAACAGACAGACATCACCATGACAACCTGTGTCTGTGTGTGTTTGCTGACTTCATGTTTCCTGATTTCTCCACAGAGTTCACCTGAAGAAGTCAGAGGTTTCCAGTGGTGTGTGTGTCCAGCAGCATCCAGCAGACCTGGACTCCATATTTACGGTGTGTAAATGTCCAGGCTCCGCCCACTTCCATATGGACGATGTCACCGGGTGGAGAATCTATTCCATAGAGAGATTAGAGATGTTTGACCGGAGCACTTGGTTCATTTAGTTTGACCAGTGAGAGTTCACTGGTAACCTAGTGTGAAGCCTCACAACTGTTGCTATGGTTACCTGCATCTTCATAAAGCTGGAGATTTAGAACGCCGGTCAGCTGCATGTTGTCAACATATAGACTGTAAACACACACCTGACAGCCAATCAGGAAGCAGGATCTTCTGTCCCCCTGCTATAAACTCACGTCTGACTCTTTCAGCTGCTGGAGGAGAACATTGTCAGGTTTGTGAAGGACGAGCTGAAGAGCGTCCAGAAGGTGCTGACCGCAGACTACCCACAATGCTTAGAGAGGCCGAGCGAGGACCGAGAGCAGTGGAGCGACAGAGAGGCGTTGGTGAAGCTCACAGTGAACTTCCTGAGGAGAATGAAGCAGGAGCAGCTGGCTGACTCTCTGCACAGCAGTAAGACCATTGAACAGCTTGAACATGATAAGGAAAGAGGAAACAGGACTAAAGCTTCACACTTACACTTAGAGCAGCTAATCACTCTCCTGCACAAAGAGACTGTGTTCACCTCCTGTTTATCAGCACTTTAGTCACATTCAAAGGCTCACCAACAGAAGTGTGTTTTTAGTGGGGATTTAAAGATCACAAGAGAGTTTGTCTCTTTGACTGGGGCAGGAAGTGGATTCCAAAGAAAAGGAGTGCGGGATTTCCAAAGGTCTGCTCTTGGTTGTTGGGATAGTGAGCAGGCCTGCTGAGATCTTAGAACAGGTGCAGGAACATCAGGGGTTAGAAGGTTACAAGGTGTTCTATTATACTGCTCTAGTCACAAAGCTTTCTACTCCTAAATGCTTTTTTACTCTGTAGTTTTCTTTTCTTCTCCATGTTTCCCTCCTCTGACTGTTGTCTCTTCATCAGGAAGTTTTGCTGCACTGTGCCAACGTAAACTGAAGTCTAAGCTGAAGCAGAAGTTCCAGAGTGTGTGTGAGGGGGTCGCTAAAGCAGGAAAGCAAACCCCTCTGAATGAGATCTACACAGAGCTCTACATCACAGAGGGAGGGGCTGGAGGGCTCAACCATGAACATGAGGTCACACACATTGAAGCAGCATCCAGGAAAGCACAGAGAGCAGAAACAACAATCAGATATGAAGACATCTTTAAAGCCTCACCTGGAAGTGATCAGCCAATCAGAACACTGATGACAAAGGGCGTGGCTGGCATCGGGAAAACCCTCTTAACACAGAAGTTCACTCTGGACTGGGCTGAAGGCAAAGCCCACCAGAACATCCAGCTCACATTTCCATTCACCTTCAGAGAGCTGAATGTGCTGAGAGGGAGAAAGTTCAGCTTGGTGGAGCTTCTTCATCACTTCTTTACTGAAACCAAAGAAGCAGGAATCTGCTGCTTTGAAGACTTCCGGGTCGTCTTCATCCTGGACGGTCTGGATGAGTGTCGACTTCCTCTGGACTTCCACAAAGGTGAGATCCTGACCGATGTTAGAGAGTCCACCTCAGTGGATGTTCTGCTGACAAACCTCATCAGGGGGAACCTGCTTCCATCTGCTGGCCTCTGGATCACCACAAGACCTGCAGCAGCCAATCTGATCCCTGCTGAGAGCGTGGACATGGTGACAGAGGTCAGAGGGTTCACTGACCCTCAGAAGAAGGAGTACTTCAGGAAGAGACTCAGAGATGATGAGCAGGCCAACAGCATCATCTCCCACATCAAGACCTCACGAAGCCTCCACATCATGTGCCACATTCCAGTCTTCTGCTGGATCACTGCCACAGTTCTGGAGGACATGATGAAGACCAGAGAGAGAGGAGAGCTGCCCAAGACCCTGACTGAGATGTACATCCACTTCCTGGTGGTTCAGACCAAAGTGAAGAACATCAAGTATGATGGAGGAGCAGAGACAGGTCCACTCTGGAATACAGAGAGCAGGAAGATGATGGAGTCTCTGGGAAAACTGGCTTTTGATCAGCTGCAGAAAGGAAACCTGATCTTCTATGAGTCAGACCTGACAGAGTGTGGCATGGACATCACAGCAGCCTCAGTGTACTCAGGAGTGTTCACACAGGTCTTTAAAGAGGAGAGGGGACTGTACCAGGACCAGGTGTTCTGCTTCGTCCATCTGAGCCTCCAGGAGTTTCTGGCTGCTCTTTATGTCCATCTGACATTCATCAACTCTGGAGTCAACCTGCTGTCAGAGAATAAACCAACCTCCTGGTTGCCTAGAGTATCACGACACAAACCTAAACTAAGAAGTCTCCACCAGAGTGCTGTGGACGAGGCCTTACAGAGTCCAAATGGACACCTGGACTTGTTTCTTCGTTTCCTTTTGGGCCTTTCACTGCAGACCAATCAGACTCTTTTAAAGGATCTCCTGAAAGAGACAGGAAGGAGCTCAGAGACCAACCAGGAAACAGTCCAGTACATCAAGAAGAAGATCAATAAGAAGGTCTCTGCAGAGAGAAGCATCAATCTGTTCCACTGTCTGAGTGAGCTGAAGGATCTTTCTCTAGTGAAGGAGATCCAAGAGCACCTGAGCTCAGGACTTCTCTCCACAGTCACACTGTCTCCTGCTGAGTGGTCTGCTCTGGCCTTCATCTTACTATCATCAGAGGAAGATCTGGATGTGTTTCTCTTCTCAGGCTGCTGCCAGTGGTCAAAGCCTCCGGGAAAACTCTGTAAGTGTGGAGACACACAAAGAATTGGATCATTACATTACAATCATTTAGCAGACGCTTTTATCCAAAGCTTACATTACCACCCATTACAGAGGGGGAGCAATTGAGGGTTCGGCGCCTTGCTCACGGGCACCTCGGCAGGGACTCGAACCAGCGATCCTCCGGTTCCCAAGCGGAAGCTCTACCCACTAAGCTACTGCCTCCCCATAAAATGTAAAGAAATAAAATGTTCAACTTTTCATTTTCAGGCTGAGTGGCTGTAATCTGTCAAAGAGAAGCTGTGAAGCTCTGTCCTCAGTCCTCTGCTCCCAGTCCTCCAGTCTCAGAGACCTGGACCTGAGTAACAATGACCTGCAGGACTCAGGAGTGAAGCTGCTGTCTGCTGGACTGGAGAGTCCTCACTGTCAGCTGGAGACTCTCAGGTCAGGACTCTGCTCTTTGTGTCAGTGACCATTTAAATGTTCCTGCTAAAGAAGTCCTGATGCAAACATCACTGAGAGCTTTCTGTTTCCTGGAGGAGATTTGAGCTCCAGTCTGCTCCATGATTGACCAAACTTTCTCTCTTTCTCTCTCTTGCTCCCCCCCTCTCTTTCTGTGTCCCCCCCCCTCCCTCTCTCTCTCTCTGTCTCTCTCCCTCTCCCTCTCTCTCTGTCTCTCTCCGTCTCTCTCTCCCCCTCTCTCTCTCCCTCTCTCTCTCCCTCTCTCTCTCCTCCCTCTCTATCTCTCTCAGGCTGTCAGGTTGTATGATCACACAGGAAGGCTGTGCTTCTCTGGCCTCAGCTCTGATCTCCAACCCCTCCAGTCTGAGAGAGCTGGACCTGAGCTACAACCATCCAGGAGAGGCAGGAGAGAAGCTGCTGTCTGCTGGAGTGGAGAGTCCACACTGGAGACTGGACACTCTCAGGTAAGGACACAACTACAGAGTGGACACTCAGGTGTGGACAGACTCCCTGTGGGTTGAAGGGAAAAACTCTGTCTCCAAATCAATAATCAATAACGTGCTGCTGTGTGTGTGTGTGTGTGTGTGTGTGTGTGTGTGTGTGTGTGTGTGTGTGTGTGTGTGTGTGTGTGTGTGTGTCTCTTCCTGCAGGATGGATCATGGTGGACAGCAGTGGATCAAAGCAGGTCTGAGTAAATGTAAGTTTGATGTGACTTTGATTCCTCAGACCAAAGATCTGGAATCTATCTTGTGCCAGATCCAAATAATGCAGAGATACTTTAATGCAGTGGTTCCCAAACTTTTTCTGCAGCGCCCCCTTTAGTAGATAAGAATATTTCCTTGTCTTTGCACTAATGATAGCTTCATCTTCATCTTCTCAGTGACTGCTGTGGGCTCGCTTTGTGCTGCAGATCTTTTCTAATCGGGGTTGCAGCTGTCAGACTGACACTCTTAGTTCAGTTTCAATGTCCAGCTTCCACCTGGATTTGGTTTTGATTGAGGCTCACATAGGTAGGATGTGGCAGAAGGAAGGAGTGTGGCCATGGCTCTCCTACCTAGCAGAGGGGAATCGCTCATTCTCCTGCTGCCATACCAAGAAGTTCTTCATCATAATAATGAGTTAAATCCCTCACAACTGGGCTTCTAATGCTAAACTAGCGGCTAGCCAAGCTAACGACTCCCATGTGTCAGAGCGGCTGATGAGCACAAACGCTGAAGCGGCACCAATAAACAGCAACAACAACAACAACAACAACAACCAGTAGTTGAGTGTTTAGATATCAAAGGTGTGTCAGTAGAAAGTGACAGTGAGTCAGAAGACAAAGTGCAGTAGTGAATAAATGAGTGAATAATAAAGGCAGCAGCTGTGTTTGATGATAAACTGCTGCTGTTTGTGTCTTTTTCTGTCCATCAGATGTTTGTGAACTGGAACTGGACCCAAACACAGCAAGCAGATACCTCAAACTGTCTGACAACAACAGGAAGGTGACATATGTGAAAGAGGAGCAGCCACATCCTGATCATCCAGAGAGGTTTGATCACTGGCCTCAGCTGCTGTGTAGAAATGGTCTGACTGGTCGTTGTTACTGGGAGGTGGAGTGGAGAGGAGACGTTTATATATCAGTGAGTTACAGAGGAATCAGGAGGGAAGGGGACGGAGATGAGAGAATGTAAGGGGAAAATAATCAGTCCTGGATGCTGAACTGCTCTGATCGTCATGGTTACTCTGTCTGTCACAATAACATAGACATGCCCCTCAGTGTCCCTGTGTCCTCCTCTGTTCCTCACAGAGTAGGAGTGTATCTGGACTGTCCTGCTGGCACTCTGTCCTTCTACAGCGTCTCTCACACACTGATCCACCTCCACACCTTCACCACCACATTCACTCAACCTCTCTATGCTGGGTTTGGGTTCTGGAGGTCACATGGTTCCTCACTGACTCTGTGTGATCTGACCCACGAGGAGAGGGAAAGAATGAAAGTGTGGAGCAAAGAGAATAAAGAAGCACGTGGAATTCTTTGGAATTTTTGGTTTTAGGTCTGAGACGTTTTGTGTTTTTCTTCACGAGTTGAAGCATTTTGTACCTGTCATCTATAGCAAAGTAGCAGTAAAATCTCTCATTTGATCACATTTGTACTTTCTGGTTGTACTGTTCACAAACATAAAAGTATGAGAATACTTTGTGACTCCAAATATGAGGATTTCTTGCTTTTCAGACATATTTTTAGATCTATTTCAGATATTTGAGCTGCTCAGCTGTATCCTGTCACAAATGCATCATCTGATCTTAACAGCTCATTTATTGACAGAGGCCTGAGTACGACTCTCCTGATGATGATGATGATGATGATATACTGTACATATGTCATGGGTTTGAATGTGAAGTAGTGGTGTTCTTGCATGTTGTGTTCATGTTCTTCTGCCTCCATATTGACTTATAGTTGTAGAAGTAGTCTGAGTGTATCTACATGCATTTAAATAAAGTGAGCTCTGTTTGATTTCTCTTTCAAACATTTATTTATGGTATATAAGGTGAAATACAAACATGTTTCCACTGTGTGTGTGTGTGTGTGTGTGTGTGTGTGTGTGTGTGTGTCCTACCTCCATGACAGCAGAACAGGTGTTGTGAAACTTGTCAGGAAGAAAAACCTTTCTGTCCTGAATCCTTGATTGGTGTGTGTGTGTGCGTGCGTGTGATCTGAAGTAAAGACTTGTTGTGATGAAGAACACTAGAAACACATCCAGCAGAAGGAGTCATTCCCTGCAGTCTGAGAGAAGTGTTCAGTCTGCAGTGATCCTCACCTTTCCAGCTCTGCAGTGGTCTGTGGCCTCCCTGACACACAGGACGTCCGTCCCGTCCACACCTACAGGAAGAGACGAGGACAAGGACTCTTTCACTAAGTCACATAATCACTAACCTTCAGACACACCAGAGTGAGAAGCAGCAGCCTGAAGATGTGTGTGTGTGTGTGTGTGCAGTATCATACATGAGCATCAGAAAGCTCTGTGCCTGCTCACACCTGGAACTGCCAGGACGCAGCTCGGCCTCCTGTTATAGTGTGGGTCTGTGTAGGCCGGCTGCAGCGTACGGACACAAGGACACAAAGATCAGAAGATAATCTGAACCACATCTACAACACAACATAGACATGTTCTTTATCTCACCTCACACCTCCATGATGTCACCACAGACTGATAGAAGATCTCTGCTGCACCTGATGAAGGATCTCAGCCTCCTCCTCAGGAAATACAGTCTGCTCATCTCCTTCCTGTTCACAGCTCTGGTCCAGTCTGTGGCCCAGGTCCTCCACCCCCCTCTTCACTTAGGGTGTGTGTGGTCTTCATCACTCCGTCTCTCCTCCTGAGTCCACCTCTCTGGTACCTGAACCACTCTAAACATCATTAATGTCCTCTGACTCCCAGCCTCCCTAAACAACAACCGATGAACCCGAATGAGTGACAACTTCCTGCTCAACATCGTTCTATTTATTTTTATAATCTTTACTACTTTATATCACAGGAAATGAGTTCAGGTCTCACGCAGCCTTCATGACTTCCTCCCTTCATCTATCCACCACCTCTCTCACACACACATTACATTACATTATATTACGATCATTTGGCTGACGCTTTTATCCAAAGCGACTTACATTACATTTACCACCCTTCGCAGAGGGGGGAGCAATTGAGGGTTCGGTGCCTTGCTCAGGGGCACCTCGGCAGGGGCTCGAACCGGCAACCCTCAGGTTCCCAAGCGGAAGCTCTACCCACTGAGCCCACTGAGCCACTGCCTGCCACCCACACACACACACACACACACACACACACACACACACACACACACACACACGCACACTCCCGCCCATTAAAAACACATTCCAGGCGTTACAGGTGAGTCAGCTGACCCTTTTTTTTAATGACCTCACCCAGGAACAAAATGTAGTGATGCTTTATCACACGCAGGTATGTTGTGTAGTTAGAAAGGGACTTTTGTTCAGATGAGGAAGACTGACCCAGCGTGAGTTTGAGTTTGATTTGATGACTTTATGGATCATAGTTTATACTTCATGTTTCTGTCTCTGTGCTTGTGTCTGTGTGTGTGTGTGTGTGTGTGTGTGTGTGTTCTGACTTTTAGTCTCTTCATGTCTTGTAAAGCACTTTGGGCTGCAGCTCTGTATGAAAGGTGCTGTACAAAGACAGACTATTGTTATTATTGTGCATGTGTGTTCATTTATGTGTGTGTGTTTATGCTTCCCTCTCTGTACTGTAGTGAAGATGAGTGTTTGTGGTGATGAAGATAAGGGACCTCCAGACTCGCACACACAGTAAATACTGCCCGTCTCACAGGGGTGGGGTTTGATAGAGCTTTGTGTTAAACACTGTTACCAAACTGAGGATGAAGACTCTGAATCCCATCATGCTAACTCACTGACTCCATCTCCAGCAGCTACAGTACATGACTGTGTCTCACCGTCTGTGCCATCATTCAGACAGAGGCTGGGACTTCAGCTTAGAAGGAATTAGATCCCTGACACGTTTATAGATTCTGTTTGAAGAACTTTTCCCTCAAAGACTCATTGGAACTACATGGAACAAATGAACATGACTTTGATTTAGTGCACAGAATTCAAATGACAGTTTCACTTTCACTTTGTTGACAACTTTGAAATTAAATTGCAATCATGTCCATGAAATTCAAATGACGCTTTTTGGATGAAGTCTTGCAAAGATATAACATGAGACTCAAAACTCATTCAATACATGAAAGATGTTTTTGTTTTTGTACCTGTCTGTTACCAGGAAATGCCCATTTAAACTAAGAACCTGTTTGTCAAGGCAGTCCTGGCAAAGATGAGCTGCCAAACTAGTTTCAGAAAGATTGAGAAACACAATCACACAACAAAACACAAACTATCAAACTGAATAAGAACAAAGTCAAACTACAACTACGTTTTTCAGTTTCTCACAATTTCTCATTGCTTCTCTCATTTGACCTCATGACTTTCTGCTTCAATCCTCTGTTGTGTTGTCAATGCTGTGTTTATAGAGTTCACCAGCAGAGGGCAGACTCTCCTGTACCCAGCTGTGTGTCCATGAAGAGTGACTGGTCCATGTATGAACCTCTGAGCTTCAGTGATGGACAGAAGTCTGCTGAAGAAAATTCAGAGGTTAAACCAGATCACTCTGATATCATCAGTGTAGTTTTGTCCCTGAGAGAGAGAGAGAGAGAGAGAGAGAGAGAGAGAGAGAGAGAGAGAATCAGAGTGACAATATAAAAATATCTGATGTAATGTTGTCGGTATCAAAACCCAAACTTCCTGTTTTTAGCCTTTAGCTCCTGTTAGCTGAGGGCGTTTTACTTCCTTTTACTTCCCTTTCAACAAAAGAGTGAATCCTTCATAAGGACACACACACACACACACACACACACTTATCTGCTTCAATCCTCTGTTGTTTTGTCAATGCTGTGTTTATAGAGTTCACCAGCAGAGGGCAGACTCTCCTGTACCCAGCTGTGTGTCCATGAAGAGTGACAGGTCCATGTATGAACCTCTGAGCTTCAGTGATGGACAGAAGTCTGCTGAAGAAAGGTCAGAGGTTAAACCAGGTCACTGTGACATCATCACTGTAGGTTTGTCACTGAGGGAGAGAGAGAGAGAGAGAGAGAGAGGAAGGAGGAGAGGGAGGAAGAGAGAGGGGGAGAGAGACAAAGGGCAGGGGGAGAGGGAGGAAATCAGAGAGAGACAGAGAGAGAGAGGGAGAGAGAGAGGGTGGGGGGGAGAGGGAGGAGGACAGAGAAAGAGAGAGAGGTACAGAGGGAGGAAGAGAGAGAGAGAGAGAGAGAGAGAGAGGAAGAGAGAGAGGGAGAGAGAGAGGTACAGAGGGAGGAAGAGAGAGAGAGGGAGAGGAGAGGGAGAGAGAGAGAGAGAGAGAGAGAGAGGGTGGAATACAGCCAGAGGGAGGAGGAGGAAGGGGGAGAGGGGGAGAGGGAGGAAGACAGAGAGGGACAGAGAGAGAGAGAGGGAGAGAGGGTGGGGGAGAGGGAGGAAGACAAAGAGAGAGGAAGAGAGAGAGAGAGAGGGACAGAGGGAGGAAGAGAGAGAGAGGGAGGGAGAAAGAGGGAGAGAGGGAGGAAGAAAGAGAGAGGGAGAGAAAGAGAAAGAGAGGGAGGAAGCAAGAGAGAAAGTGGGACAGAGAGAGGAAGAGAGAGAGAGGGGGGGAGAAAGAGGGAGAGAGAGAGAGAGGGGGAGGAGGAGGAAGGAGGAGAGGGAGAGAGAGAGAGAGCAAGGGAGAGAGCACAGATACACACACTCACACACAGAAGGCACGCACGCACACACACACACACACACACACACACACACAGCATGGTAACTTATCTCCTTCAATCCTCTGTTGTTTTGTCAATGCTGTGTTTATAGAGTTCACCAGCAGAGGGCAGACTCTCCTGTACCCAGCTGTGTGTCCATGAAGAGTGACAGGTCCATGTATGAACCTCTGAGCTTCAGTGATGGACAGAAGTCTGCTGAAGAAAGGTCAGAGGTTAAACCAGGTCACTGTGATATCATCACTGTAGGTTTGTAGTAGAAGACATAGTAGAAGACATGGATGACAAAAAACTTTCTTCATCTAAATAGCTCCAAAACAGATGCTATCTTAGTTGGCACACCACATCAAGAACGGTCATCCCCAATAACACACATCACCTTCTCTGGTCAAAACATACCTCTGTCTTCAACAGTCACCAACCTGGGCGTAAGATTTGACAATCATCTCACTTTTGACACCCAGATTAAACACCTCTGCAAAACCTCCTTCTACCACCTCAGGAACATTGCCAAACTCCGCCCCACACTCAGTCTGTCAGATGCGGAAAAACTGGTCCACGCCTTTGTCTCCTCAAGGCTGGACTACTGCAACGCACTTCTCATCGGTACTCCTGGCAAGAGCCTACAAAAACTACAGTACATCCAGAACAGCGCCGCTAGGATCCTGATGAGAGTACGGAAATATGACCACATCACACCCATCCTTCACTCACTCCACTGGCTTCCTGTATCATTCAGGATCGACTATAAAATCTCTCTGCTAACTCATCAATGCATCCATGAGAATGCCCCTTCCTATCTCAAAGAACTCCTCACACCACAAACCTCCACACGTAACCTCCGCTCTGGGAACAAAAGCACCCTCCAGCCTCCAAAAACCAAGCTCCGCACATTGGGTGATCGGGCTTTCTGCTCAGCCGCTCCGCGCCTGTGGAACTCCCTCCCAGACCACCTGAGGGCACCACAAACGACTGCCTCATTTAAGAAAGGCCTGAAAACCTTTCTTTTTAAACAAGCATTTTTTTTAACACACTGTGTCATAGTTTTCTTGTTTTTAAACCTGTTTTAATTTTGCTGTACTCTGTAGCACTTTGAGATTGTTTTTAACTATGAAAAGTGCTCTACAAATAAAATGTATTATTATTATTATTATTATTATCTCAAAGGACAGGTCTTCTTGAATGAAGGACACGTCTCTGTCCACCTGAGTGTTTGGATCAGAGCCTCAGAAGTTGAGCTGATGAGCTAAAGATTGATTCCAGGATCCTGTGATGCTCTGAGCTGCTTTGAGGGACCAGCAGACAGCAGCATTTCCTGTTGCCTCAAACACACAGACAGACATCACCATGACAACCTGTGTCTGTGTGTGTTTGCAGACTTCATGTTTCCTGATTTCTCCACAGAGTTCACCTGAAGAAGTCAGAGGTTTCCAGTGGTGTGTGTGTCCAGCAGCATCCAGCAGACCTGGACTCCATATTTACGGTGTGTAAATGTCCAGGCTCCCCCCACTTCCATATGGACGATGTCACCGGGTGGAGAATCTATTCCATAGAGAGATAAGAGATGTTTGACCGGAGCACTTGGTTCATTTAGTTTGACCAGTGAGAGTTCACTGGGAACCTAGTGTGAAGCATCATAACTGTTGCTATGGTTACCTGCATCTTCATCAAGCCGGAGATTTCGAGCGCCGGTCAGCTGCATGTTGTCAACATATAGACTGTAAACACACACCTGACAGCCAATCAGGAAGCAGGATCTTCTGTCCCCCTGCTATAAACTCACGTCTGACTCTTTCAGCTGCTGGAGGAGAACATTGTCAGGTTTGTGAAGGACGAGCTGAAGAGCGTCCAGAAGGTTCTGACCGCAGACTACCCACAATGCTTAGAGAGGCCGAGCGAGGACCGAGAGCAGTGGAGCGACAGAGAGGCGTTGGTGAAGCTCACAGTGAACTTCCTGAGGAGAATGAAGCAGGAGGAGCTGGCTGACTCTCTGCACAGCAGTAAGACCATTGAACAGCTTGAACATGATAAGGAAAGAGGAAACAGGACTAAAGCTTCACACTTACACTTAGAGCAGCTAATCACTCTCCTGCACAAAGAGACTGTGTTCACCTCCTGTTTATCAGCACTTTAGTCACATTCAAAGGCTCACCAACAGAAGTGTGTTTTTAGTGGGGATTTAAAGATCACAAGAGAGTTTGTCTCTTTGACTGGGGCAGGAAGTGGATTCCAAAGAAAAGGAGTGCAGGATGTCCAAAGATCTGCTCTTGGTTGTTGGGATAGTGAGCAGGCCTGCTGAGATCTTAGAGCAGGTGCAGGAACATCAGGGGTTAGAAGGTTAGAAGGCGTTCTATTATACTGCTCTAGTCACAAAGCTTTCTACTCCTAAATGCTTTTTTACTCTGTAGTTTTCTTTTCTTCTCCATGTTTCCCTCCTCTGACTGTTGTCTCTTCATCAGGAACTTTTCATCCACCCATAACACTCCAACGTAAACTGAAGTCTAAGCTGAAGCAGAAGTTCCAGAGTGTGTGTGAGGGGGTCGCTAAAGCAGGAAAGCAAACCCCTCTGAATGAGATCTACACAGAGCTCTACATCACAGAGGGAGGGGCTGGAGGGGTCAACCATGAACATGAGGTCACACACATTGAAGCAGCATCCAGGAAAGCACAGAGAGCAGAAACAACAATCAGATGTGAAGACATCTTTAAAGCCTCACCTGGAAGAGATCAGCCAATCAGAACACTGATGACAAAGGGCGTGGCTGGCATCGGGAAAACCCTCTTAACACAGAAGTTCACTCTGGACTGGGCTGAAGGCAAAGCCCACCAGAACATCCAGCTCACATTTCCATTCACCTTCAGAGAGCTGAATGTGCTGAGAGGGAGAAAGTTCAGCTTGGTGGAGCTTCTTCATCACTTCTTTACTGAAACCAAAGAAGCAGGAATCTGCAGCTTTGAAGACTTCCGGGTCATCTTCATCCTGGACGGTCTGGATGAGTGTCGACTTCCTCTGGACTTCCAAAAAGGTGAGATCCTGACCGATGTTAGAGAGTCCACCTCAGTGGATGTTCTGCTGACAAACCTCATCAGGGGGAACCTGCTTCCATCTGCTGGCCTCTGGATCACCACAAGACCTGCAGCAGCCAATCTGATCCCTGCTGAGAGCGTGGACATGGTGACAGAGGTCAGAGGGTTCACTGACCCTCAGAAGGAGGAGTACTTCAGGAAGAGACTCAGAGATGATGAGCAGGCCAACAGCATCATCTCCCACATCAAGACCTCACGAAGCCTCCACATCATGTGCCACATTCCAGTCTTCTGCTGGATCACTGCCACAGTTCTGGAGGATGTGATGATGAAGACCAGAGAGAGAGGAGAGCTGCCCAAGACCCTGACTGAGATGTACATCCACTTCCTGGTGGTTCAGACCAAAGTGAAGAACATCAAGTATGATGGAGGAGCAGATACAGGTCCACTCTGGAATACAGAGAGCAGGAAGATGATGGAGTCTCTGGGAAAACTGGCTTTTGATCAGCTGCAGAAAGGAAACCTGATCTTCTATGAGTCAGACCTGACAGAGTGTGGCATGGACATCACAGCAGCCTCAGTGTACTCAGGAGTGTTCACACAGGTCTTTAAAGAGGAGAGGGGACTGTACCAGGACCAGGTGTTCTGCTTCGTCCATCTGAGCCTCCAGGAGTTTCTGGCTGCTCTTTATGTCCATCTGACATTCATCAACTCTGGAGTCAACCTGCTGTTAGAGAATAAACCAACCTCCTGGTTGCCTAGAGTATCACGACACAAACCTAAACTAAGAAGTCTCCACCAGAGTGCTGTGGACGAGGCCTTACTGAGTCCAAATGGACACCTGGACTTGTTTCTTCGTTTCCTTTTGGGCCTTTCACTGCAGACCAATCAGACTCTTTTAAAGGATCTCCTGAAAGAGACAGGAAGGAGCTCAGAGACCAACCAGGAAACAGTCCAGTACATCAAGAAGAAGATCAATAAGAAGGTCTCTGCAGAGAGAAGCATCAATCTGTTCCACTGTCTGAGTGAGCTGAAGGATCTTTCTCTAGTGAAGGAGATCCAAGAGCACCTGAGCTCAGGACTTCTCTCCACAGTCACACTGTCTCCTGCTGAGTGGTCTGCTCTGGCCTTCATCTTACTGTCATCAGAGGAAGATCTGGATGTGTTTGACCTGAAGAAATACTCTGCTTCAGAGGAGGCTCTTCTCAGGCTGCTGCCAGTGGTCAAAGCCTCCAGGAAAACTCTGTAAGTGTGGAGACACACAAAGATTTGGATCATTTTAGGGAACAGATATAAAATGTTCAACTTTTCATTTTCAGGCTGAGTGTCTGTAATCTGTCAGAGAGAAGCTGTGAAGCTCTGTCCTCAGTCCTCTGCTCCCAGTCCTCCAGTCTGAGAGACCTGGACCTGAGTAACAGTGACCTGCAGGATTCAGGAGTGAAGCTGCTGTCTGCTGGACTGG
>NW_027466892.1:150000-205000 GCF_046128005.1 Genypterus blacodes | reverse complement strand
CATCCAGAATAGCAGGTTGAGATGGATCTTTGACTTTGGCTACAGCCTCTATTGAATTGATCTTCCTATTAGACCTGCACAGAGAGAAGAACAGAAGATGAGAGTCAATCTGCAGGTCACTGGAGTTCATCCAAACATGCAGAGATCAAGGTACAAGCAGATAAATGAGCAGGCCACAGCGTGTCCCTCTGACTCAGACCCAGCAGCTTGCAGCACTATTCCAGCCCCAAAAGAGAAAACATTTGTCCTCTTGACCGAGGGTCCTCCAGTCTGAGCTGATGTCAAAATTGTGCTCCTCCATATTCAGAACATATCTGATGGTTACCCACAATTAGCTGGTATCAAACATGACACGGTAACATTTGGATGAAGGGAGAGGGACACAAAGAACCTTACAGCAGCTCTGCGTTGTCGGAGAGAAGTGTGAACGTGGCCTGAACACACTTTCCTTTTTCAAATACAGCAGGAAGTTTCATACCAGGTTCTCATGTACTAGAGATGGGAATCACAAGTTATAGATGAGCCTCTGGAAATCATTGATTAATCCACCCAGTCAATAACAACATTTGCTTCTCCAACCTGACGGATCAAAAAGTGGAATTTCTCCCAAACTGGAACATTTTCAAGGAAGTAGCAGAAAAGTACAGCATTAAAGAAACTCCTCCTCCGTTGACCTCTGCACCTCACAGATGAACAGACGCATCATTTCCCTTTACCTGTGTGATGTTAAAGTCCCTCTGGACAGACGGACCAGGACATTTCCTGGTGTCTGTCTGAATGGAACAGACCAACAGGACCTGGAATGTCTCCATATCCCTGTCGCCAACAAAGACCCTCACAAAAACATCATAGCACCTTAGAACAGAGGAGGATCTCGCTGTGCATTATTATTATTATTATTATTATTTCAATCATTGTTTATCACTCATAAATCAGGTTTAACAGAAGAAACCACACTTCTGCATTCGGTCCACTTAGATAATGTGCGTGAATTCAAGTCCGTTATTATCACTCTGAGCCTTCACGTTCTGATTTAAGGTTGCAATAAATGAATCAAATCATAACAAAAACAGTTTTCAGGGCAGAATAGCATAAACACACATTTACACACATTATAACATTATAACATCACATGGACATAACCGGAAGGCAGTAGCTCTGTCCGTAGTGAGACCGTGCTGGGTCGTCAGTTCGAGTCCCCCTGTGGGCCAGGAAAGTGGACTGGTAGCTGGTAAGGTGCCAGTTTGCCTCCAGGGCACTGCTGAGGTGCCCATGAGCAAGGCACCTAACCCCCAACTGGCTGCTCTGCATAATGGATGGATGTGTGTGTGTGTGTGTGTGTGTGTGTGTGTGTGTGTGTGTGTGTGTGTGTGTGATGTGTAAGAGAAGAAGATTTTCAATTGCATGTGATTTCATTGTGAATTGATTTCATTGTGAATCAGTTAATAAATCAACAACAACTATCAAGAAGCCGTATTGTGACTACTGAACATTAAAACATTTACTGGGGGAGTCTTTGTCATTCCAAGAGTCTCTTTTGTAAACTTCTTTATGTATTTTAAATTGTTTGCCTTTACTGAGATATTAAATCTGACTCCTCCCGCCTGTGTGTAACAGTAGAGGGCGGTATAACGCCACACAACCAACAGCCTGCCGGTAATAAAGTAGTAGAAGAAGAAGAAGAATCCCCATGACTATGTCTCTGTTGTTGTTAAAGGAAACTGGTTTACGCGTTTCTAAATGCGCATGCGTGGTCCACATCCGGGTTCTCGTAAGTGTTTTGGTGATGTTTTTCAAACGCCCAACCGGAAATGCGAACAAGAAACCAGTCCCGACCGGAAGTTAAGTGCGAAGAAGTGAAAGAATTGGCGGTAATTGTAGACTTGTTTTAGCGGGTGCGGACGAGGAGGCCATTATAGTTTGAGGGTTGAAGACGGAAGTTTGTTCTCTTGGTCCGGACAGCTGTGCGGCGTCATGGCGTGTAAGAGAGGAGCGCTCATCGTGCTGGAGGGAGTGGACAAGGCCGGGAAGAGCACCCAGTGTAAGAAGCTGCTGGAGGCGCTGCAGCTGGCAGGGAGGCCGGCGGAGGTCATGCGCTTCCCCGACAGGAGCACGACCATCGGACAGCTGATCAGCGCGTATCTGGCGAAGAGCAGCGAGCTGGAGGACCACACGGTGCATCTGCTGTTCTCCGCCAACAGATGGGAGCTCGTGTAAGAGATGCGGCCTGTAGAATCAGAACCAGACGGTGATATAATCAGTGATCCTTCAGGTGGAATCCGCAGCGCTGTCATCCTGGTCCTCATGGATCCACAGCATTACGTCATTGTTGACGCCTAATGCGGTTAAGGGCTTGAGTAAACATCCCAGTTGGTCCCTTTTCCTCCTCAGGCCTTTGATGAAGAAGAAGCTGGAGCAGGGCACCACTCTGATCGTGGACAGATACGCCTTCTCTGGAGTGGCCTTCACCAGCGCCAAGCCTGTGAGTTCTTCTTCTTCTTCTTCTTCAGCAGCTCTCACCCTGAGGAGCTTCACTCACCTTGACCTGCTTCTGTTCCAGGGTTTCTCTGTGGAGTGGTGCATGCAGCCTGATGTGGGCCTACCAAAGCCTGACCTGGTGATGTTCCTCCAGGTCAGCCTGGAAGAAGCTGCCCTCAGAGGTCACTTTGGACAGGAGAGGTATGAGACCAAAGCGTTCCAGAGCGTGGTGGGGCGCAGGTTTGAGGAGTTGAGGCAGGATCCTTCAATCCCCTGGCAGGTAGGACACGCAGCTGGGTGTAGTCGCTTCACTTGTTTAGACTCATCAGATTGATCGTGACTTCCTGTTTGTCTTCCATAGGTCATAAACGCTTCAGGCAGTGTGGAGGACGTGCATACAGACATCAAGACCCACAGCCTGAACGCCATCGAAGCAGCTCACAGGCTCCCACTGGGAGAGCTGTGGAAGACGAGCTGAGCCTGAGTCTGATCCAGGTGGGCCCCCCTGTGGAACAGGAGGGCAGGATGGATCCACATCATATGGACTGTCATGTATGAGCTGTGTAATGTAAACGTGCCTTTGGCGTCTTTGGATTAAAGAAAGACGTACGGCTGTTGAATGTCAGACTTTGAGTTTATTTGTAGCTTTTAATCGTATTGTTCTTTTAGCCGTCTACATATTGAGTAAATAAATAATCTTCCAAAGAACTAGTGTGTGTGTGTGTGTGTGTGTAGACTGGACAGGGATCTTTAGCATGAACATGAACACAGCTGGGTTTCTTTACAGGCTGCTGTTACAGACTTTGGATATTAGTGACTTAGTGTGAAAGCCATGAGCTTCATGAACCGTCGTGTCTGTACAACATAAACATATGGCGAGTTTACTTCTGCAGTCAGGGAAAGGCACCATATCACTTCAGAATTAACATTAAAGTGTTAAGACTCAAATGGAAACACATGTATGTGAAGGTGTGCATACATAATTGATCCTGAGCTCCTGCTACTGCTTCCACCGGGCAGTCTCCATGTTGGATACAGAGAGAGAGAGAGCATTCAGAGGCTGTGGAGAAGAACGCTGTGTGACACACACACACTGACTTCACCCGTGGTGCTGGACGGGCTCAGGTCTCCAGTAATCTTCCCTTTTTGGCTTCCCTTCTGACAGCAGAAGAGACGGAGAACCTTTCACCTACTGTCCCCAACAGGACGTCATTGTTCATGTTCTCACAGGGAAAGAATCTCAAACTCTTCATCCTCTGAATCAAAGAACCGCTCCAGTCGGTCAGAGTCCGAGAAATCTGAAGAAGAGAGCGTGGACAGGTTAGAGGTTAAGGAGTGACTGAACGTGTCAGCATGGGTGGTTGATCTAAAGTCGAGTGAGTACCAGGTGTGAGGTTCAGGGCGTCCACACAGACCATGTGACAGGGCTGACTGTCCACCAGCTCAAACATGGGCAGGCCCCCTCTGTTACATGAAAGCTGCAAGAATAAGAACACAGATGAATGATGTCATAATGCCACGTTTATGCTTGAGCCATGAAGACTTTGCACAGACACACACGTACCGCTCTGATGCGCATACACCAGTCATCAAACTCATCCTCCGTTCTGCAGAAGAAACCCTGGTAAAGACCAGAAAACAATCAGCTGAGAAGCATCTCTAGGTAGTGGCTGGAACATTCTGGGTGTCCAGGCTTTGTTTAGGGTGACAGAAGGTCATGTGGCGTCCCTACCGCTGCGATGGAGGGGTCCAGCTCACAGATGTGCATGCGGCAGGGCGGGTGCTGACAGTGGAACGTCTCATCGGGGACGTGGCTGTCGTCGTACGGCTCCACGGCAGGCTGGGTGGTGTGAGGGTCTAAGTAGATGAGCTCCTCTCCTGGAGGAGGAGGAGGAGAAGGAGACCAGAGTTCATTTGCTTCAATGCTCAGCACGACTTCTTCACCTGACACATCTGAGTGTTTTTCTCATCAACATACCGACATAACCGATGAAGTAGTGGGCACTGTTGGGTTTTCCTCCAATCACACCCAGGGACTGAGGCAGCATGAAGCATTGCTGTGAGCAGTGAACAGGTCTCATGTTAATGATCTGTGTCACACCGGCTTCATTCAACTATCACAACACAAATACACAACTTTCTACACAAACAGCAAAGGATTTCACAGACTAGAGGCTGTTTGTTAAACGCTGTCATCTTCTGTTGTGTAATTGTACTCTTTGCTCCCAATAAGCCAGGGTGTGTGTGTGTGTGTGTGTGTGAGTGTGTGTGTGTGTGTGTGTGAGTGAGTGAGTGAGTGAGTGAGTGAGTGAGTGTGTGTGTGTCTGGGTTCCAGGATTGTTTTTATAATTGATTTTCTTTGTTTCCTCTGCATTTGTCTTTTATTTGTCTTTATTTTCTACATTAAAACAAATCCACATGCTCATTGTTGTGTGATCCAACACTCTGTTCTTGTTTGGAAGTTCATTTAATGACCTCCATACATCTTTCTCTACAGCTTGCTCAGGATGCATTAGAACACAGAATTGTAGGTCCTCATCTTGATTTAATTAAGTGTTCAGTTATTATGCAAATGAGACTGATGTGTACATTTTAAACTTCCGCTCTATTATCTGTAACTTTGGCAACACAAACTGAGACCTGACTGATGGATGACCCATTTTCTAAATAGAAGAAGATGAGGTCCATTGTTTAGATGAAGTCTTCATGGGACCCAATATAGATGAAAACTAGAAATGAGGTTTCATGCTTCAGTACATAATAGCGACTCCAGAGTGTGCGTCCTAAAGTGCTGGATCTCACCTTCAGGGTTTCAATGTAGGCCTCGTTGATGTCGCTCAGGCCCAGCCTGAGGGGGATGAGCAGGACCAGGGGTTTCCACAGAGCCGTCTCCTCCTCTGTAAAGGCACACGCTCCCTCCAGGCAGCCGTTCAGCTCCCCACCTCCCTCTGGCTCTGCACAGGCGCCGCCAAGATCCAGCCAAGGCATGCAAAGACGCTCTGCAGTCACAACAACCACAGACTCTCAGCTCGGGGAGGGAGGAAGGCTTCATACTTCATAGTACAGACATGAAGGATCCCATTGAGTTCTGCTGTATAGACATATATCTACACAGCTTGAGGTTCCAATCCTTTGCTCTCTTCTGCACTGCTCCCATGAAGTCCCTGTGAGCCTGCAGGCTACAGCTGCACTGTCTTTATGAGTATTTAGATGGAATTTCTGCTTCTGCTTCCTTAGTAGGGGAATTTTCCACTTTCTTTCCATTTAAAGCTTTTTTTATATCTTTACAAACCCCTTATAAACATTAAACCTGAGGTGTTTGGTGTACAGGGTTCCTTGTCCTTGTGTGAGCGATGCACTTACTGATCTCCTCGATGACCACAGTGTTGTCCATCGCCACGTGAACAACCAATCGGCTCCACTTATCAAACACTGCCAGCTTCCTGAAAAGAAGACGGCACGTTTACAAGACAACACTCATCAATACAGGCAGGAAGTGGAAAAAGGGCAACTCAACATAATACAACTTTACACAAACTATGACAGACATGACTTCATGAAACCAACATGATAATCTGAGGAAGTCTGGATGATAAAGAAGTTTCTGCTCCTTCATTTAGTCAAAGCCTCAGGGCCGAAGAAGCAACCAGCTTCACCTGAGAATATCTTCATCAAGTTCATCATGTGTTGGTCTGTCAGTAACCATAGTAACAGAGTAACCGCAGCACTTACTTTAGAACCTGTGCCACTGTGTTTGGACCGTACCACTGGCCTATAGGCTTTCCTTCCCCAACTCCCATCTGGGCTGCAGCGTTGAAGGGAAAAGCACAACATAATGAACATTCTTCCCCGGCTGTCACAGCAGACTTTTGTTCCAACTCCTTACCGATCTGATGAATGGAATAATAGCTGTCCTTTTTGTCAACAAAGGCATTGAGAATGCTGATGTATTCTTCTCTTTGTTTCTGCCCTCCGACCCATCTCCAGTCTGAGAACAAGAACACTGTTATAGAGCCAGTATGGACTCCTGAGCAGAGGAGGAGCAGGAGGAGGAGGAGGAGGAGCAGGAGGAGGAGGAGCAGGAGGAGGAGGAGGAGGAGCAGGAGGAGGGTTGCTAGAGCCTCACTGTTCATTTCAACATGACACATGAGGCAGAATGAGGTGCATGCAGAGAGAGCAGCTGGTTTCATTCTAACAGTCCTACCTCTTCCTAAATGTCTACAGACTAAAGCCTGGCCCAGGATCATCTGGCCACACCGTAACATGCACCCCCATCCTGTGTCTGACGTTGGGCCTGTCCCCCCTGGAGCACAGACAACAGACAGGAATGCTTCAGAATGTGTGTACAGACAGAGATGAGGTCGTGTTCAGGAGTTCTCCTTCACTTACCGATGGGTGGGAAGCTTCTTCTGTAGGTGAACCACAGGCGTGATGCAACATCTGACAGAATCTCATCTTTCTCTAGATGGAGAGCAGAAAAAGGCAAATTATTAAATTCACTCACTCTCTGTCTGTCACAGGACTGAACATGTCTGTGCCAACACGTCAGGACCGTGTGGCAGAGAGTGTGTATCTGCACCAGGTTTGTGTTTGGGGTCCAGCTTGTGCAAACAGACTGGGAGCTATTGTTCTGAAGTCCATGTTCATCCATTTCTTCATCCTTAAGAAGTTTTCACTGCAGCTGGATTAACAATCAATGAGCGGGGTCATTGATCGTTAATCCAGACTCAGAGTCAGAGAGAGTCAGTCAAATGTAGGGGCAGATGACAGATGATGTGGTTCAGGATGGTTTGGATCATTTGAGTGGGCGTGAAATCATTTCTGGTGTTAAGAATGAGAGGATTTCTATTGATATGATATTGATTGTGTTTAGTGAATATGATGTCAGAGAGTTTCAGGTAGAAGTGGAGCGTTGGAGCTGAACTCCAGCAGGGTAAATGTTTCACCCTCCTACCTATGAGTGCATTGAATTCTTTCCCCAAGATCCACACAGGCTCCGAAGTCTCAGGGAAGTCTTCAAACTCTCCAAAGCGAAGTGTGTCATATGTCAAGGTAGCTGCAGGAGAGACAGAGCACAGTGAGACAACAGAGTGTGTGTGTGTGTGTGTGTGTGTGTGTGTGTGTGTGTGCGCTCAGCATGGAGCCGTCCCCACAGAAGAGCAGGGTGTGAGGCTGAAGGTCCAGGAACTGCTGCATCAGAACACAACAGGACTCAGAAACACACTTTGGAACTTGAATACTAAACAAATATCATGAAAATAATCTCCAGATCCAGAGTGGAACCAGGAGGAAATGTAGATCACAGGAGTGTTCATGATGTACAGTTGGGTTACCAGAGCACATTTACATACAATTGGTTCAATACTGTCGTGTTACAATGTGTGTGTGTATTGTATAGTAAACTCCATATATTTGCCTTCATATTTGTGTTTCCATTCCATGACACTGTAGTTGTATCATTTACTGACTGAAACATACTGACAAAGAACACACACACACACACACACACATACAGAACACACACACACACATTTCCCTGTAAAGTCTCCACTGTGTCATCAGTTACTACAGAGTATTTATAGTAGCAGGTGCGATACATCAATCTATACGTAGTGTCATCACTTACTATGTATATAAATACACACACACGCACACACACACACAGATCCAGCTGTATTTATAGTCTGGTCTTCAGTCTCACAGCAGTCTGAGGAGTTTGACAGACAGACGTCCTGAACATTCAGACATCAACAGAACCGTGAGCGGAGCAGAACCACGGGAGAAACCTCTCAGAAGTGAAATCCAGATAAGCCCTAACACTTTGACACTTTAAACAGGATGCAGAGTGATTTACTGACACGTAAACTAAAGAAGAAGTGAAAATAACGGAGCAGGCGTTGTGACACAGTGAGAGTTTAGCTGAGCTGTAGCCTCTGCGTGCTAACGGAAGCTTCATGATGGTGACAGTGCATCGGCTGCTCTCCGCTCTAAGCTAACAGGCGCTCAAACCAACGACCCCCTGCGCGCTACAGACAACCAAACACAACCACAAGACATGAAGACAACACGGGCGACAGCTGGACACCGACACGGAGCAGAGGGACAAGATGTCAGCGTGAGGAGGCGCAAGCTTGGGTTAGCACAGCGGCTAACGGGGGCTAGCCGTCCACTCATCACTTCAGCACGCTGACGTGATGGCGTCTGCGTGATGGCTGCCGGCGGGACGCGCTGCTCCTGTCACGGCGGGGACGCTCATGGCTGCCGGGTGTGAAGAAGTCATGTTTGTGCTTGTTTGATGAGTGTCAAAGTAGTGTTTTCGCTGAGAGATCTCGCTCACCTGCGTCCATCCCGACGGTCTTCACCCAATCTTGTTGTTGTTTTCAGAGTCCGAGACCATCGACCAATGGGAAGCGAGTTCTGCCTGCGGAAGTCGTACATAGGCGGGTCTTTTAGTATAACAGCCAATCAGATCGCCCGTTTCAGACGAGGGGGGGCTGTACGTGACGTGATTGTGTCATTGCTTAGTTGTTCCTCTCTTAAGGCCACGCTGCGTAATGACGTCACGCTCTGCGCCCCGTGGCAGAGAGAAAGAGCCTGAACGACTGAAGGTTCATCTGGAGTCAGGAGGACTAAATGTGATCCAGCTCCTCAGATTACTGCTACATGTCTGGGTTACCAGTCTATTTACTTTATAGACTGCATTTTGACCAGTAACATAGTGTTTAGACATGAAACAGACCTGTAATGTTGTGGTGAGTGTATCATTATATGTTTGTGTTGTTTATTACAGAACAACACACTTCTGAAGATAAAGGCATCACACAAACCAACACCGTCTATGGTATAAAACTCTATGGAACTTTATTGTTTAGGACACCCAGTGCAGCACGCAGTGTCATGGTGAAATTATTCATGGAATAAATTCTATTTAGGCATAAAATTAAACGTGTTTTTAAATGCTTTAAGTGATGGACTGACACTTGCATTACAACATTTACAACACACAATAATACATTACCTCAAGGTGAATAATGGAGAATAAAGAGAGCGAAACTGCACACACGTCACTGTCTGACTTTGGGATACATCGTAATCAGATTATTCGAAGTATTTGATACATCAGAACAGTTTAAGTTAGAATGATACTAGAAAGTTATTGCATTATGTAGTGGGTCCTGGTCTGGTCCGGTCCTGGTCTGGTCCTGGATCACCTCAAAGAACATTCTGACTTTACAGAATAACACAGTTGTCCTATTCAACCACTAGGGGCAGTCATACCACCGTCAAAAGCGCAGTAAAACAAAGCAGTGCTGCTTGAGAAGAACCTCAGCTGTAAAAGCTGCACAAACAAATCTCTTACGGTGTAAAGAAGACATCACAGTTTAACAACACTGATAGTAGGTAAGCGATAGCGGTGCTCCCTCTGGTGCGTGTGTGTGTGTGTGTGTGTGTGTGTGTGTAGGAGGGGGGGCGCACATTTCAGGTGTGTGTGACTTGCATTGTGTGTGTAAAAGCATGTATGTACAAACTGCATGGATCTGAATCTGAATTTCTCAAATGCTGGGAGAAAATAAAGGGTGTTCTTCTTCTTCTTCTTCTAACCTCATAAATTCACACCAACAGTGCACCAGTAACAATAAATACATCCTCTAAGGTGAATCGGGGGAGTGAGGTCCATGTTCCTGTTGTCTGAGGGCCGGGGTGTTCATCAGTGTGTAAACAGATCCACAGCACTGGAGTGGAGCGGTGGTGGTTCACTTCTCTCTGAGGAGGTAAAACACCACGGCCTTCAGGCAGTGTCCAAACGCACACACAGCAGAGACAAACCAGTGAGAACGGAAGCTGGGATCGGTGTTTACCACACACTTTGTTACATCCACCTGCGATAGAAGACACACACACACACACACACAGTCACATATCACATCATGGGCTATGTATTTTATGTATGTAACACACACACACACACACACACACACACACACACACACTTATAACATTCCTCAATTCCATGCATTACCTTGTACCTCATACCAAGTCAGAATGTGTTCTGAATTGATCTGACACTTTTGATTTAGTACCAGCTCTGTAATCAACTGTAATAATAATAATAATAGGACTGAAATCCATTGTTTGTCATGAGAAATAGTACATTGACAGACTATCATAGAGGGAGAGAGAGAGAGAGCGAGAGACAGAGAGAGAGAGAGAGAGAGAGAGAGAGAGAGAGAGAGAGAGAGAGAGAGGGGGGGGGGGAGGGGGGGAGAGAGAGAGAGAGAGAAGGGGGGAGAGAGAGACACAGAGCGAGAGAGGGGGAGAGAGAGAGAGAGAGAGAGAGAGAGAGAGAGAGAGAGAGAGAGAGAGTTGCAGGGTACAGGGTAAAACAAGCAGGTACATAACCACAACATGTTGGTGTGATTTCTCCACATCAATTCCAAACTTCATCTTACATCATGCTCTTTTCATTGCATGAGGCTCTGAACTTGTCAATCAATCCCTAATCCATCAAATGTTGATACATAATCTTCTGACCTCTATTAAAGCCATTAGTCACAACATTGGCCTGATTAGAAAGTGGAACCACAAATAGTTTCACGATGATGAGAGTGATGTGTTGTTGTTTTAGAATGTGCTGTGACAGGATGAGCCAACAAATACCAAACTACAATCCAGCAATGCTTCAACAAACTCATTATATAACCGGCAGAAAACTTAGAGAGGCATTGAAACGACCCAGGAGCTCTGCAGAGTGTCAGCGCTGACACTAAACACTTCAGCCTCTTTAGATCCTCCTGGACTAGAACGTTTCATATCCCTGATGTTATTCAGCCGTGCTACACGCTGCTACATTAACTCTACTGTAATGACACAGTGAGGTCAGCTCAGACACACACTTCTCCTCCAAACAGAGATGATTTGGGAGGGAGGGAGTGGATTCCTTTAGCTTAGGCTCTCTCTCTCTTTGTTGCCATGCTTTGACCGTTTGCTGAGCGTTTGTTCATCTTGATGTCTTGCCAGCAGAGCAGAACAGATTCAGAGGCACTGAGCCAACAAGGGTTCATTTTTCTGCTGGACCTTCACTTTACTATAATTATTTATGTGGGATAGGATCACAGAGGATATGAACGTGATTACACAGAACAGACCGATCCTCTCATGAGTGGAGACTTTTAGAAAACGCAGTGTGAACTAAAGATTGGTTCCATTTAAAGAGAATGAACCTGCTGGTCTATCATGTGTGTGCGTTTGTGTGTGTGTGTGTGTGTGCGTGTGTGTGTGTGTGTGTGTGTGTGTGTGTCTGGATGAGGGTGTAACAGGAAAGTCATGCTTAAAGTGGAAGATGACTCAAACAACTGGACATTTGGCTCTCATCGCTTTTTTCTTTGAAGTTTTATGACAAACAAAAATGCAAACTTAAAGACAAATTAGAATCAGTGGAATGACATCAGCACACACACACACACACACACACACACGAGTGAGCCTCCCTTACCCAGCCCCCTCTCCTTTTCAACCACGAGGTCAGACTCTTACGGACAAACTCGCCCATGCAGTCCACGATGGTGTGGACCATGGCTGGATGTCCGTGTCTCACACAGTCCACTGCCAAGGCCCCGGCCACAGCGTACAAAGACACCACTTTGCCCCACGTCACACCTGAGAACACACACGCAAACCACACACAAACGCTGAACTGCTAAGCAAACTGAATTAAATATGCTGCATTCTTCATTCACACTCTGCAACATCCACTATCTGATGCATGAGAACATCGTGGTAAATTGTGAGTTTGAGTCATGTAGCAGTGTCTTTAGTCTCTCTGTAAAGGCTGGAGAAAGACTTATCAGAGCTCAGCGGCAGTCAGGATCAGGCCCACCTACCTTTGTAGACCACAAAGTAGAAACACAAAGCTCAGGGTAACAGTCAGGCACATGAGTCAGCAGATCATTTTCATGTGGAGTTAAGCTTTCTGCTGTCACGCCATTTAAAGTCACAGCCAAAGACTATTTCTGTCATCTTTATATGTCCGCCACTTACAAATCAGACTTCTCCTCCATTCATCTGCAGGTATTGTGTCTGGATTCTCATAAATGGTGGCGGCGTTTCATTCTGCTGGAGTCTGGACTTGACAGGATTGTATCTCTGACTCATCCAACGATTTGATTTGAGATCTACTAACTTAAAGACTAGAGCCTGGAACCAAAGCCTGAAATGTTCCAACAAGGAAGTGAAGTCTCACTGTGGAATATTCTAGAGACCATTGACAAATCATCACTCAGTCTGAAACTCTAAAGCTTCATATATCTTTCTCTTTATCTGCTGTTCTTTATCTATTGAGCTGCGTCATCATCCTGGAGTCAAGACTCATCTACTACCAGACATTGAACATGTGATACATAGAATCATTATCCTGAACATTTGACACAACGTACAAGTAACAACACGTAAAGATGGAGACGGCAATTCTTTGTCCGACTCCGTCTGAGTTTGACTTTGTATCCAGACATTAGTGAACATGCTGAACTACAGACATTCCACTGTAAGGAAACAACATCTACACACTAAAAGGCTTTGACACGTATGAGCAGAGAGCTGAGGCGCCGCTTCTCTGTTGGAGGTTCACAATACAATCCTCAATATCTTTTAGTTTCAGCTTTCTATGTCTGGAGGAAACAACAACTCTGGCATGAATGACTGAGCTCATACGCACCCAAGGAGTTTGTGGTTCTAATCTATGACAGCCGTGACTTCCTCTGTAAACATACAGTATAATCACTCGGGTGAACATTTAACAGTGAGCTGAAGCTTTTCCCTTCTCCTTTGCTACACGATGCGGTCAAATAGACTTGATCGTGGCTAAATATGTCGTAGTTGTAAACCCTTTAAACTAGACAAGCCTGATTCTGTTTCATTTATGTTCCCCTTTGAAGAACCTCTGCAGAGAGGAGCTTTGTTCTGTTCCCTCAGGGTCATGAGTGAACTCCCTGGGTGGAGTCCAGACTGTCTGCATGATGACTTCTCTGCTGGCTTCACTGCATGTTCACCTAATATGGCCTGAGTTTTCCCCACAGCAAGAGGGAACAGAAACTTTACAGAGAAAGTTACAGAGAGGAGAGCAGTGGTCTCCTTTGCTTCAGTGTAAGGTGCCATGGCTTTACTTTGCTCCTTTGTAATGTGAAAGTGTAGAAGCAATAAAACACCATCACTCAGATAACTCACTTATGAAGACTCTGCTCATAACCTTAATCACTTTGCCTCAGGCTGTGTAGTTTCTGATTCAGGATCAAAACCTTCATGAGCGTCCGGAGAAGGACAGAGCCTCTCAACTCTTCAGGTCTGAGTTTGAGTGGATCAGAGTGATCCAGCACGAGGCCGGCACGACTCACCGGTGGAGAAAATGTCTGCAGCTACAGCCAGGAAGGCGTCTGACACCACGTTCTCTGAGGCCACGGTGATGTTCAGCTGTCGAGCTACGTTGCGGTAAATGTTGGGCCGCAGATATTCCAACTCATCACCTGATCACAACAAAGACAGTCAGAAAGAAAGAACATCAGTGAATCTACCGTGATTTACTTTGGGCACCAGGAATGTTTTAGTATTATCACAGGGATCATTGCAAAGTTCAAACACAGATCGGTGCTATGAGCAAGTAGGACTGCTGAGGAAGAGACAGAAGAAGATTCTAGACAGTGACTTGTATTGTTTGGACCAAGAGTGCAGGTAGTGTGCAAAATAAATGAATGTCCAAAGATCTTAATCTTAATACAGTGGTTCTCAAAGTGTCTGAACCAGGAAAGACCTGAGCAAACAAAGAGGTCTAAGCACAACCTCACTAAGAAGCCACCAACCTGTGTGTGTGTGTGTGTGTGTGTGTGTGTGTGTGTGTGTGTGTGTGTGTGTGTGTGTGTGTGTGTGTGTGTGTGTGTGTGTGTGCGCGTGTGCGTGTGTGTGTGTGCTCTCACAGTCACCTTAACTGACTGCAGGTGACTGAAAACAACCCTCACACATGACCTCAGCTCATGAGAACAGACTGAAGCTCTCCCAGAGGCCCCTCTGCATCTGAACCACAATAATGGATGACAGAAATCATTAACTTGATTTGGCTCTGACCCAGACTGTTCTGACTCAGGCCCGGGTCCTGCTCCACCCTTACAACAAGTTACTGCAAAACCACTTCAGACTGACACAGACTGACACACACACACACACGCGCACACACACACACACACACAGACACACGCACACACACACAATGACTGAATATTAGATGTCAATGTAAATGATTATTTTTTTAATGTTACATCTTTATTTACTGTGGATCTAACTTTTATATTTAACTGTTTAATTTCTGTCTAAGTAAAATGAACTTGTGCTAAATGATCCATAAACAGTTAGAAAACAGACCCGCACTTTACCAAACAGCGCCACACACTGGTGAACGCTGTGTGTAGCAGGAGGACACTTTGGCTGTTTTCAACCAAAATGTCATTCTTGATGGAAAGAAGTCTGTAATTCAACATACAATTATTACTTCACACCTTAGAGGGTTTCTAGAGTCTACGTAACGTTGGTGGTACAGATAACCCAGTTTGAGAACCACTGCTGTAGGTTTACATCAAGACTCATCTAATGTGTTTCTGTCTAAACTTTAGAATTGGACTTTGTTCTGAAACAGTGTCCCTGCTGCTGGATCTGACTTTGCTCTGAATGACGTAACTGGTATGGAAACTGTTGTGTTCCCATGAGGGTCCCTGGTCCCGCTCCAGGGTCCTGAGGCGGGACCTCCAGGGTCCCCAAAACATTTGTGGAAGACGTCCTGACACATAAATGTGCAGCCAAACAAAGAGACAAAGTCAGATTAAAGCAGTCAGTGCGCCTCTAAACTCACCCAGCCAGAGCAGGACCGAGGAGACCTCCCCCAGGGGCCCCCCTGAGGCGGCCAGCCCGTGCTCGGGTTTAGACCAGCCGATACCGGCTCGGTTCAGCCTGGAGTGGATGTAGTCTCTGCACAGGGCTTTAGCCTGAGACACCAGCTCCTTATCGGTGGGAGATCGGTCGAATACTTCCATCACTTCGGCCGCGAACACAGAGGAGCGGCGCAACATCTCCATGCCCGGATCATCCGCCGCGGCCCGCCCGGATAAGCTGCCCGGCTCGGCTCGGCTCACCTCCCGCCCGCCTCAGCTCGCCTCAGCCTGCCGCTCTAAACGCATGTGTGTTACACAGGCTGAGCCCGGAGGAGGGAGGAGGGAGGAGGGAGGAGGCGCACCAACAACTACAGACCGGAGAGGAGAAGTTAGAGAAAGTTCCTGTTGTGTTAGAATGCAGGGGAGGAGAACAGAAGGATACTTACAGGAGGATATGGAGTCAATGTGGAGGTGAACAGAGTCACACAGGCAGCTTCATCTTCCTCACTGAGCTCTCTCTCTCACACACACACACGCACGCACACACACACTCACACGCACACTCACACTCCTTCTATGGACACTTATTGTGGAGTCCAGAGGCGGAGATAAGCAGGGCAGATGAAGCCCCGCCCCCTCATCCCAAATCTTACTCAATCACACACACAAACACACACACACACACATTGTGGCCTGTAGCTGTAAATCAATAACTGGATTTATTATAGGCGTGCCTGCATGAAGAACATGACTCTTGTTCTCTTCAATGTAATCATTTTGTCTCCGCCCTCTTCTCTTCGCACCAGAGCCACTGTGATCATCTTCATCATCACCTTCATCCTCTCTGAGCTCACAGCATCATCTTCATCCAAACCTACAGGATGAAGATCACACAGCACTCAGCATGTGGAGGGAAACACATTTAGATGAACAGGTCACATGACATACATTGTGTTAGAAAGAAGAAGTGTAACCAGTTTGTGTGTACAACAATTCATTTACTGACTAAATACTCAATAGGATCCAGTTAATTCAGTGTAAACGTGTAGTGTGTGTGTGTGTGTGTGTGTGTGTGTGGTCAGAGAGCAGAGGCCCTGGCTCCTATAGTGGAGGAGATGAACGTTCACATGCTGGTATGAAGGGGAACTTCTCTCAGGCTGCTGTGAAGTTATCCTGAGCACAACAATGGCTGCTAAAAGCTCAAGCCAGTGCACATTTCTTTTGTGTGTGTGCGTGTGTGTGTGTACTGTGGTGCGTTTAAGCAGGACACGTAATCACAACAAACACGTGAGGCTGCTCTAATGTATTTCAGACACGTAAGAGTGGATCAACCAGGGAAGCTGCCACACCCATGATCCTGCTGTTTGGACATGCAGGAGGAATGCCTTCCTTTGAGACTCAGACTGGGAACTAGGTCGCTTCTTCACACTTTCACTCATAGTTTGTCCATGGAGGACAGACTTGACTTTATTTAGTAGAGAGTAAACTCTAATCTGAACCTTTGAATGTTGAGTTTATTGCAGATTGTTTGCTCCAGGCAGCACAGATGACACACACACACACACACACACACACACACACACACACACACACACACACACACACACACACACACACACACACACACACACACACACACACACACACACACACACACACACACACACACACACACACACACACACACACACACACACACACACACACACACACACACACACACACACACACACACACACACACACACACACACACACACACACACACACACACACACACACACACACTCAGCTGAATGATTGATCAGCATGTTAAAGCTCTGTCTACTGCTAATAATGTAGCTGTACTAGTATGTTCCCTTCATGTCTGGTGTCAGGTTAACATGCGTCTCGTTCTGATTGTGGCTCATTTTAGAGTAGAATCAGAAATCAAAGAACCGCAGCTTGATCAAGTAAGTTA
This sequence comes from Genypterus blacodes, assembly GCF_046128005.1. Lineage (NCBI taxonomy): Eukaryota > Metazoa > Chordata > Actinopteri > Ophidiiformes > Ophidiidae > Genypterus > Genypterus blacodes. Next base: position 187,655 of record NW_027466892.1, on the reverse strand, counting down.
CAGTTCAGATCAATCACAGTATGTAACAACACTTCTTATGATCAAAATGTTCTTTATTTGATAAGCTTCAATGGAATAACATGAGGCTACACGAGGGCGTCCTGATAACATGCTGAACAATAAATAGGAGTTACGTAATGTGTGTTAACTGTGCAGCAGAGCCAGTGGAGCTCATCTCCCACACAAAAGAGACTTCAGCTGCTTTGCTGCTTTGGCGGTGGCGGCGGCGGCCTCCTTCATCACTGTCTGAGCTCCAGAGGCGGTGGAGACATGAACGCACACAGACGTGTTAGTGGCCTTTCAACTCTGACCTCAGCTCCCATAACAGTGCCTCTACACACAGAATACATCAACACTCACTTTCACACACGTTCCTTTGGGTTATTAGGAGGTCAACCAGCACAGTGATCATCTCCATACAAAGAAACGGGAGAATCCATGACATGTGACATCAAACAGAGAATGTAGCACCGGACTGATGCTCCTCAAAGTATGAAGGGAAGAAAACCTCTCAGCTTTCTGTTGGTTTGGATCGATGGAACAGTGTGTTCATGAAATCATGCTAGTATGTGGATTCATCACAAACATACATGAACTTTCTTCAACCTTCTGTCCACTGTAGCCTCAGATGAAATAAATACAGGTTTAGTCTACTCTGTCACACCTTAACGTGTGTGTGTGTGTGTGTGTGTGTGTGTGTGTGTGTGTGTGTGTGTGTGTGTCCCAACATCAGCCTGAACTCCTCCATACACAAACCTCATGAAACTCCCATAATGACTTCACCTGCATATCCAAGCTCATCTCAACGTGTCATGAACCTTCTACCTCCTCCTCCTCTTCCTCACACCTTCAGAGGGAGACGCTGCTTCCTCTTGTCCGTCCTCACGTCCTGGTTTGTCCCACACACTGTGCCTCACCTGTATCTCGTCTCAATCCCAGCACACTTACAGTCGGTGAAGCCTCCACGCTTCAGGAGCTCTGCATCCAAATTAAACCGTCTCAATCTAAGCCTTCATGTTGGAATTGGTCCCATATTACAGCTAAAGCTTCAGTCGATGAGAATATTATAAACAGCTGGACTGAGTTCTACGCAAGAAACAACCCTAACGCCCACGTCTCCCTTTCATTACGTCTCATATAGTGACACTAATGTTATCATTCACACCATTAAACAACAGAATGCTATTAAACTATTATGATAAAACCCTCAAGCTGGGAAACATGAAATGTTGAACACTGGCAGAATCTTTCAGTCTCCACTTGTTATTGTCCAAATGTCAGGTTGATGCCACAGAGTGAGAGAGTGAATAGAGTCCATGTGCTGAGGGAGGCCCAGCCCCCACACACACACACCACCGCTCCTCACTTCCCGTTTATTTCCAGGGGACCTTTAGGTACCAGCAGGCTCATCCGGCCTGCGGTGCTGGCTGCGCTCCTGATCACCTCCATCCATCTGCAGAGAGGAGGGAGGAGACAGATCAGCAGACCTGAGCTCAGTGAGGCTCAGTGGAATGTTCCAGAGGAGGGACGGACAGGTACGTACCTCTCAAAGGTGTACTCGCTCTCAGCACGGAAGAAGTAGACATGGGACTTGAACTGCAGTTTGAAGACGTACTCCTTATGAATGCCGTCAGACTCCTCGGGGGTGCTGACCGTGTAACCCAGCAACGGGAGGCTGGCCAGAGGGAAATCATCCTGCAAAAGACAGAGGGAGTTTGTTTACAGCCACGTCTGAATTCAGCCCTCAGTTTAATCGGACAGCGACCCGGGATCAGCCGGGATCAGCCTACCTGGTGAGTCTTGTAGAAGAACAAGCAGAAGTTGGTGAAAACAACCCAGAGTTTCTGCCAACCATTGCTGTTCTTGAACTTCCTTAGGAGATAACCTGAGAGCTGGTTCTACAGAGAGAGAGAGGGGGGGGGGGGGCACAGAGATTAGAGAGACAAACCTACCAAGGTGATACAGATAAATGTTTTTGGAAGTATGAGGGCTCTGTGGTCCTTTGAATGGAGCTGAACTGAACTCTTCTACAGTGCAAAGATGACAGTGATGCATGCAGGAATGAAAGCTAACCCATGAGAACGCCTCCTACATTCTGTTTCTTTCCTCTGAAGCACCGTCATGTTGTTGTACTGAAGCTACTGACAGAATGTTGGGAGGTGTGGAGCATGTGGGATGAAGATCAGTGAAGAGGATGGTTACACTAAGAAGAGCAGAGACACACAACACAACACCTGCACTGACTGAAGCTATGGAACATTTGGGTTTAAGAATTAGATCGACTCTCAACCTAGTCTAACTATGAGAACATAAACTATCATCTGAGCTCCTGTGTTGATGTTAACCGGCCTGTCAGGTGTCAATCATGCCTCTGGTACCTGGTTCATGCGCAGGTAATCAGTGAGAGAGAGATTCTGGGTTCGGTACCAGCAGACATGCGTGATGGTGTTTGGTCTTTGGCTCTGACCGAGGAGAAAACGAGGAGGAAGCTCCGGAGAACCCAAGACTGAGAGGAGGGAGAGACAGGAGGGAGGAAGAGTGCAGAGGTGGAAGACAGGAAGAAGAGGTGTGTGAGCATGTTAGTGCAGACAGACAGGCTGCATGGGGGGAGAGAGAGAGCAGTTAGCAGGTCCTCCAGGTGTGTGAGGTGAACAGGTTAACATGCACATCATTGACACTATATCAATGACAAATGACAAGCAGACAGGATCAATAAGAACAGATCAGTCACCAGGGAGAGAAGGAGGCCAGCAGAACGGAGGTTAGGGTTAGAAAAAGGAAAGATGAAGGAGCCCAGAGAAACAGCAGCAGATCCTCTCCATGATGATGAGCTACAGGCTGATTCTCTCTGTGTGTGTGTGTGTCCTGGTGTGGGAGGAGGAGGAGGAGGAGGAGGAGGAGGAGGAAGAGGAGTACCTCCACAGCCAGGCTGTGATCAGACATAGACACACTGGTGTTGCGGTGCCAGCACACATGCATGGTTGTGTTGGCACGGTGATGCGTCTGCTTGTCCAGTGAAGTACGGGAGGAGTTCATGTCGTCCTCTGACTCCTGCTCCAGAGAGACCTCATCAGAAGATCCTGAGGGAGGAAGAGGAGGGGCGGGACAGTGTGTGGAGGAAGGAGAGGGGACATCTGAACATGTGGATGGTCTGCCTGTCCCTTTGACATGTGCTCTGGTCTCACATGAAGGAAAGCCATGAGATGATTGAGCATAGAGACGTTCACACATGAGACTGAGATGAATGAAGCTTACGGTTGGAGCGATCACCAAGACCAGCATCGTGGAACAGGCTGGACTTGTCTTGTGACTTGTTGGACATGTCAATGGCAACGTTCAGGTCTTCAATCCACTTCCCCATTTCCACTTTGGAGCTACACACACACACACACACACACACACACACACACACACACACACACACACACACACACACACACACACACACACACACACACACACACACACACACACACACACACACACACACACACACACACACACACACACACACACACACACACACACACACACACACACACACACACACACACACACACACACACACACACACACACACACACACACACACACAGAAAGAAAGAGAAAGAATACAGAATAAAACAATGAAACGTATTTCACTCCTAGCCAAGTGAATGGGTGTCACTTTGCCTTGATGCCTCTCCTTGTTTTCACTCACCTTGCAGCCACTACCACCGTCCTCTGAGCAGAGTAGATGGTGAAGCAGTGAGGGACCGACCACTCGTTTTCACTTTCCTCCACCTGGAGACAAAAGAGATGAAGTGAGCTGCATGGAGGGAGGAAGTCAGTCAGTCAGTCAGTCAGTCAGTCAGTCAGTCAGAGCCACAGAGCGTCCTGACACTCTGCTGCTAATGGAGCCTCTATGTTTGGCTCCTTTCTTTCCATTCAAAGGCTCAAACCTGGAGCCTATCAGTCCCTGCTTTAAAGACCACAACAACCCCATAAGAGCATGAACATGTGTGTGTGTTCAGTAGTTTGGTGTGTCTGTAGTAAAAGCTTCCCAGCTAGCAGAGCTCAGAGAACTTACCGGTGCATCCAGCACTATGAGCTGCAGCCAGGAGGAGAGCAGAGACACGCAAGGTTAGGAGAGAGACACACACACACACACACACACACACACACACACACACACACACACACACACACACACACACACACACACACACACACACACACACACACACACACACACACACACACACACACACACACACACACACACACACACACACACACACAGTTCTTCTCTCAACACATCACTACGTCTCATTTCACCCAAACTGCTGCTTGAAAGAAGCATTGGGTGCAATAACCCGTGCATTTAAAACATCTGAATTTAAAAGGGTCAAGACTCCCTACTTCATTCATTCATTCATTTATTCATTCATTCATTCATTAAAGGTGTAATTCCTCATGATGTGCTGGTGTGGACTGGATAATGGAAGCAACAGGAAGCAGCAGCAGCACCGACTGAAGCAGAGAGAGGAGCTCATACTCACTATCATGCCATGGAGGGGCAGATGGCCGTGAACCTTGAACTGATTGGTTGCCGTGACACCTTTGCTCGTGTAGAGAAGCATGTCTGAAAACTGAGAAGAGGAGAGTTCTGTGCTGTGATCTGCAGTCTGAACAGCTGGGGGCAGATGTGACGAGGTGAACCTGTGTACAAACCAGGAAGAACATCCTCTGCTGCAGGCCCTTCTTGGTCAGCTTGTACAGGCAGCCCTCACGTATGAACTCCTGAAAGACAATCAGGCAGGTTAGATGTGTGCCCCTTCCTCCCTGTGCCCCCCCTCCCCCCCTCCCCCCTGCACTCACCCTCCCTGGTGCTGTTAGGTTGTCGATACCAATCAGGTCTCTCTGCAGCTCTGTGAGCTTCTGGAAGTTCTCCAGTCGGATCAAACTGCTCTGGAGCCGAGCGGTGATGTCGGCCACTTCCTTCAGGGCCTCTGTGTGGAGACAGAACTGTCATTAGTACAATCCAAAACACAGAATTCAGCATTTCCTATCAACATGTGGCTACAATGAAGACACGCCTTTATAAACACACTTCAACACTACAAACCTACCGGCATCGCAGCAAGTATGAGCCAGGACAGAAAACCTTCAATAATGTGACGATTGAGGCAGTAAACTGATTTCAAATCAATAAAATGATGGGATGTAGCATAGCACCTCAGGCTCTGATATCATGAAGTACATAAGAAAGGTTTGTTTAATGAGAAACAGTCAAGTTTGTGACTGCAGTGCAAAATGAGGATGAAATACGAGTGAAGCCTGGAAACTGATCGCTTCTTTCTGTTTTGTGACTGCTGGGTGAGAAATAAGTGAGTAAGTATGTATGTATGTATGTAAAGAAGAAAGTAAGTAAGTAAATAAGTGAGTAAGTAAGTAAGTAAGCAAGTACTAATGAGTGATGGACAGGTGTCTTTCTTCATTCTGACCACAATGGGGGAATTTTATAAACTCATGAGGATGAAATGCTGAGATGATGTTGATGTGAGAGACTCTGATGATCAGAGTGTGAGCGGTGCAGACTCTGATCATGCTAGTGTGAGCGGTGCAGACTCTGATGATCAGAGTGTGAGCGGTGCAGACTCTGATCATGCTAGTGTGAGCGGTGCAGACTCTGATCATGCTAGTGTGAGCGGTGGAGGCTCTGATCATGTGAGTGTGAGCGGTGGAGGCTGACCCTTGCAGTCTTGGTGGTCTGGGTGTGTGGGGCTGTAGTGTTTGCACAGTCGCTCCAGGATGAGCTTGTAGTGCATGAGGCGCTGGATGGGCTTCAGCAGGAAGGTGTTGAGCGGCAGGTAGCAGACCTTCTGCAGCTCAAACTCTTTGTACACCGTCTCCAGCTTCTTCAGCCTCTTGCTGGCCTTCTCCAGCTCTGTTAACACCTCGTCGTGTTTCTGTAGGTAGCTGGTGAATTCCTGGAGATAAACGGAAACATTCAGGATGGCAAACTGTTCTTTCTGTAGATCTGGATGATGGAGAGGAGATGTGGATTAGAAGCTACTGAAGGGTTCTCACCTTCAGAGCGCACATGTTCCTCAGCATGACGTCACCGATCCTTTGATAGTCGCCTTTGTTGACATGAGCGTTGGAGCGTCCCTCCCTGAAGACACAGACATTGCGGTTGATTAGTTTATGGCTTTCTAACCAAGAACACACAGTGGCGCTGAGGGGGAACCTACCAGAGAGCCAGCCTCTGGTCCAACTCCTTCAGGAACCCTCGATGGAACTCATATATGGGGTCAATGTTGGAGAAGAGGAGCGTCATCAGGCCTTCTGGCATGGCGTTCTCTTTGATCACGGCACTGCGGAACCACTGGGAGCAACACAGGAAGGAAATCAATGCTGAGATGTTCTACAACTAAGGAAAGATGATCCTATCTGCAGAGAGGATGAGCCTCACCACCGTGATGACCTCCAGGTCCTTCAGGTAGGTCCGCTCTGTGGTTAGAATCTCTTTGGCTATGAAGTAAGCTTTGTCAGTGGGATACCGCTGCAGGAGAAGAAGGATGTTAGTTAGTCATCACAGGGGAACGTGAGGAAACCTGATGAGATGCAGAAGCAGGTTACCTTCCTCCTCCCCTCCTCATCCTCCTCTAACCTGGCGTTGCTGCCCAGCTCGCTCAGGATGGGGCTTTGGAGGGGTGAGGGGGCGTGGCCTGGGAGGCTGAGCGTGGACATCTGGAAGGAGGGAGACAGGCTGAGCGGACCTTTGGAGTCGTACGGCAACGTCTGAGGGCTGTCCACCACCGAGTCTGGAGAACAGAGAGCGACATTAGAGATGAAGTCAGTGTTTTAAGGATTCAATCTAAATCAATCATTTCAGTTCACCTCAGCACCGAAACAAGCTCAACCTGATCTAATGAAGGGGGCGGAGCTTCATAACAGCAAAGCTCTGAAGTGCAAAACCTCTGCAGAAACTCAACAACAAAGCTAGAATGAGCAGCAGCTCACAGGAATGTGCCTCAGCTCTGTTTGAGTCAAACATGTTGGCCATAGAGAAAGTGACTCTCCTCTGATAGAACTCTGTGCTGTGAGGAGAAGAGGACAAAGCTCCATCTGAAACAGAGGAGGAGGAGGAGGGCAGAGAGGATCAAAGCAAACTGAAGCAGAACAACCTCAGATGAGCCGCCTGTGTTCTGCCTGTTCACTTCACTACAGAACAAAAGAGGCGGAGACAGCAGAATCAACTCCAGGCTCAGCCTCAGGCTCTTCTCCTTACTGAGTCACGGGTCAACACAGCTGTTCTTTCACTTCTCCCAGACAAAAAGAGGAGGGGAGAAAGCAGACAAGAGAGGAAAAAAAAAGGCACCACTCGACCCGGAAATAATTGCTGAGGCTTATCAGGAATGTGGCTCGACTGGAAGGAGCAGCTGTTTATACTTTCTGCCCCATAGGAGCCGGCATGAGAGGGAAGGGAAGAGCACACACACACACACACACACACACACACACACACACACACACACACACACACACACACACACACACACACACACACACACACACACACACACACACACACACACACACACACACACACACACACACACACACACACACACACACACACACACACACACACACACACACACACACACACACACACACACACACACACACACACACACACACACACACACACACACACACACACACACACACACACACACACACACACACACACACACACACACACACACACACACACACACAGTGCTGATTTAACAGGAGAATCAACTTCAAAGTTAATCAAAGCACCCAGGTCTGATCACTGATCTTACACAAGATCAAATTTATGTTGCTGGAAGTAAACATGATGTCGTTCTTTCTTAGTTAACTTGTTGTTGCTAAGAAACGATTTAGTTTGTTTACAAATGAAAAGCAGCTGAAGGAATTATTCTGTCTGTACCTCCAAAGAATTTTAACTCTGACATACATGGTACCCAAAAGTGATTACTTTATTCTTTAGAGTAAAACATACAAACATGAATACAATGTGTTTATTATTAGTACGTATACATGCTCATCAGAATGAAGCCTAAGTGCAGTGTGTTAGCTGGTTATACTGTGTTAGTCTGTCATCTTGACTCTGTGTTAGTCTGTCTGTCATCTTTAAAGGAGATCTGTCAAGGGTTTAAGGCAGATTAAAGAAAAATAAATCAATGCTGATGGAAACAAAAGCCATCAAGACGATCCTATAGTCTGTGAAGTACTGACAGCATTCCACACAAGTTAAAGTTCCACACTCCCTCAAGTGACAACAACACAAACAAAAGGTCCACATGTAGAAATGTAGAGGACTCATTGATCCTCTCAGGTCTAAGAGGCCGTTTGCCTTCTTTCAAAATGACTGAGAAGAAAACTGACGACTTCAGTCAGCGTGTCTCCTGATCACTAAGATGCATTTGGTCCTGAACAGAGGCTCAGAGGACAAAGGACTGAGTCTAAGTGCTTTAAAGTGCCGACACAAAGGAGAATCTGTGTCCAAACTGAGCAGAAGGCCGAGTCTGATTCAAGTCAGAACAAATGGACAGGAAGTCAAATTGGGTTCGCAAGTGAAGATCGTTTAAGGGAAATAAAGTCGAGTAAGTAAACTACACACACACACACGCACACACAGAGGGGCTGGAGCTCTATTCTGTGTTACATTGCTCACTACAGAGTTCTGAACTTCCTCTGGAAGACCTGTGCCCCACCAGCTCATATCGCCATGGCGATCAGGTGCCCACATACGCTGGCCTGTATCGTTCAGCTCAGGGCTGTGACGGCAAACAATCAATCCAATACCAGAACACCAACAATGTCAAATCACTAAAGTCCAGACTCATTCATAGCTAATGTGCAAAAGACCAACAGACTGCTTTACAAAAACACAAAGACGGCTTCTTGGTTTCCCGGTTTGGACAACTAAAGAGACGAGACAAAGACCTGCAGCCAGAACCACTCTGATCCCAACCTGCAGACAGAACCACTCTGATCCCAACCTGCAGACAGAACCACCCTGATCCTGAGCAGCAGACAGAACCACTCTGATCCCAACCTGCAGACAGAACCACTCTGATTCCAACCTGCAGACAGAACCACTCTGATCCTGAGCAGCAGACAGAACCACTCTGATCCCGACCTGCAGACAGAACCACTCTGATCCTGAGCAGCAGACAGAACCACTCTGATCCCGACCTGCAGACAGAACCACTCTGATCCCGAGCAGCAGACAGAACCACTCTGATCCCGACCCTCAAGTCTTCCCTGTGACCTCAGTGTTTCCTGGAAGTGAACTTTAAAGGACGAAGGAGGGATTTAAACTATTCAACTACCATCGGCTGTGATTTTCTCATTCTAAACATCAGGCAGGCTTTCTTCCCTGTGTGGGCTCAAACATTCAACAGCACCGCTCACATTCTGGCATTACCTGCTGTCTAGTTTAGTGACTCAGGTCCATTTAAGACTTCATATGAGATCAACCAGAGACAAACAGAAGATGAATGTGAACCACCAACACAGATCAGGTTGATGTGAACTCCTGCAGCCAGCAGATGTCACTAAGGCACAGATGGAGGAGGCTCCATGCTCCTGTTCCCCCTGAGATCAGACCGCTAAAGCTGCTAACAGCTCACAAACCATCTAATGCTTCATTCTAAAGTCAGACTAAAGATCAAAAACTGAGGTTCATGAGGCAAATGACAATGTTTCCTATAACCAGAGTCAGTTATAGTGTGTGTTTGTTTACTAAGCTTCCATGGAGGTCATTATGTTCTTCTTCTTCGTCTCCTTATCTGAATGTGATTTCTTCAAAGCGCCTCACAGACACACAGCATGGAAGTGTTCTCCTTCATAGAGGAACCTTCTAGATGCTAAATGATGCTACAGCAGGACAGCACCATGGCAGAGTCACTCTAAGACTTCCATGTATAAAGCTGCTGGAGTAACTAGGCCGCATGTTCATGCATAATAATAATAACAATAATAATAATAACAACAATGATAAAAGAGCTTCGGTTAAGGCAAAGATGAACGTCCATGACTAAATGTGACTGGAGATATAAACAGGAGGACATTACAACCCGACTGAGGCTGTAAGAGTAAATCTAAACTGTGACAAACCCTGAGGCTGCAGAGGAGGAACACTGAGTCTGTTACTGCGAGCTTCTGGAAGCCGATGAAGCCTGGAGAACAGAAACAATCAATAAATCTATCAGCTAACAAACATAACCTGGTACGAAGCTCAAATCTGTTTCAATGTCAAAGCTGAGATTCCTCTGACACGACTCGTTTTCTTACACAGCTATGATTGGCACATTATAAAAATCTAACCTGGGGTGTCTACATTTGAACATGGGGGGGTCCTGAGGGGTCCGACAGGGTCAGGGCCTGCAGGTTGTGGCACTGAAGGAGGAAACCTTCGATTCCACCGCTCCCTGTCAGGGGGTTGCTGTAAAACAGGTTCTGCTCAGGGGGGAGGCCCCCGTCAGAGCCCCAGTCGGAGTCTGAATCTGAGCTGCCGTTCCCTGAGCCCTCTGTGGCTGTGGGGGGGTAGCTGAGCTGCTCCAGCTGCTCCACCAGGTCACTGAACTGCAGAGCAGAGCTGCTCTCAGAGCGCACAGAGCAGGCTGGGAAGTTGACCATGGAGCTGGCCTCTGACGGGATATCAGACCCTGGCAGGCGGAGCGAAGACGAGTCTGGACCTCCGTAACCCAGAGACATGGACTCACCTGCAGAGCTCAGCCCCAGGTTATCAAGCGAGCTGCACTCTGAGCGGTTATTCACCAAGGAGCTCGTCTCAGAATGCCCAACTATGCCATCAGAGAAGGGATGGGTGTTCCCATTCAGGTCCTCAATGCCCAGATTATACAGCCTGTTCTTGCCGAGGTCGGCTTCCTCAACGTAATCAAACTGATCCACTTTATCATCAAGCCCGAAGGAGTAGGCCTCTGCCCCCCCACCGTAGAAAGAGATCTCAGCTGGATCGTCATCTATGAACTCCTCACTGAGCTGCAGCTGCTGATTGGTCAACGAGAACAGAGGGTTCTGTTTGGTACGCAACAGCTCGGCCTCAAAGGCCTCAGGTGTGAGAACCCCCTTCAGCTTCCCTCCAGCCCCCCGCACAGAGCACCCCGTCCCCGTCCCCCTCCTCCTACCCGCCTCACTATCCTCATTGCCATTTTGGGGGGGCTGTGATTGGGCACCGCCGCTCTCTACACACACAAACAAGGGGCTGCAGTGTCCTGCTGCCAGATTGCTGGGGGCACCTTGAAAAGCGTAGTGAGACGAGGAAGCGGTCTTGACAGGTTCTTCCTTCAGAGGGCTGGGGGGGCTGCTAGCATGCAGCGGGGGCTGAAGCTGCTGCTGCTGGGGAGGCGCTGCAGACTGGCCCAGTACAGGCTGGGGCTGGGCCTGAGGTTGAGGTTCTGTTCGTGGGAAAGCACCGGAGACGTGCAGCGGGTGGAAGGACGCGGCAGGAGAGGGGGCGGAGCCTGGAGACCTGAGACTGTCATTAAAGGACAAACTCTGAAACAAAAAAAGGACAAGACAGACGGGGACAGTGAGAGAGGAAGAGGAGAAGGTGATGAAGGCAGAGAGAGCAGCATGACATCACAGCTTCTGCTCCACTCACCTGCTTTGACACGTCGGTGGCCAGGGAGCGAGCAGACATTCGGATCTTACTGTTCCTCCTGCACACACAGTCATTCATAGCAGATCATTAGAAACTCATTAGTTAGTGAATACGTGAGGATTACACAGGTTGATCCATCTACACACCTCTGGTACGGCGTTCTCTTTGCTCCGTTCTCCCTGACGTAGTCCACCAGCTGCTTCTGGGTCCTCCCACTGAAATGAGACAGAACACTTCAACACGTCACACACTGGACCAACATGTCAGCGTGTGTGAGATCCAGGCTCCTCTGCTCTACCTGTATCTGAAGGAAGAACCTCGAGTGAACAGAATGGCTTTAGATTTGGGTTGTGGTTGATCAAACATCCTGAAGAAGGAGTGATGTTCCACGCAGTTCTTCCAGAAGATCTTACACTGATCTCTACTGGCCATCAGGAACTCCAGAGTATCCTGATGAGGGCCCTGAACGCAACGTTTAGAAAAGAGAGACAGAATGAAGACGCACAGGAAACTGGTGGAGCGATACCAAGCAAACATGAGAGAGACCGAGGTGCTACAGAGCAGAGATCTCTTCTCTTCACACATACATGGACTTCTAGGTGGAGCTTGATCAGGAAACGTTTCCTCTTGAAGCTCAGTTTGCGGATCTTGGACCAGTTGAAGGTGTTTATCTTGGTATGACCCTGGGAGACAAAGGAAGGTTTAGACACGGCTCACACAGTGACGCTCATCTTCACAGCAGACAGGTGGGAGAGTATCAATCACCTGAAACACCTGGAGGCCCATGTGAGCCACAGACAGGTTGATCCTGGTGCCTTCACGATCGGCTGCCGGGTGGAAGCGGACGCCGTACATTTCCAGTTTTCGGGCAATCTCAAGGATCTGGAAGTCTGATTCAGCTGGAGTCTGACCCCTGAGGAAGAGGACAAAACAACAAGCTCTCCTCAACAACTCTTTAATGGTGCGACTTCTTCACAACATTTATCCTTTCAAAGTTCTCTGCTTTAAGGTTTAGAAAGGATCAGACTAAATAAGACCTCAAAACAAACCCATACACACTTTGTTGAAGGTTGGAGTGAATTTCTTTTTTACCAACGCTGACAAATGTTGACGTCACATTGTGAGCTGTGGTTGATCATAGGTTGATTCTATTCAGAGTGCAGTGGAATGTGTGGGTTGTGTGACTGCGGGGTCGGGTGGGGTCTTTGGATTCCTTCTCTTTGTCGTTTGTGTTTCTTTTCCTCTCCTCTTCTTCACCACAGCCTATGATGCCACCTGTAGTTTCCTACACTGCTGTTTGTCATCATCCTGTAAAAACTCTACCTACAGTATGTCATCACCTATCTACCTATGAGATCATGGCATCAACATCACTGCTGTCATCCTGGACTCTGCCTCCGCTCCACTGTGTCGTGTTCTCACCGCCTCCAGGTTAACAACAACAACAACAATGAAACCTTCTTTCCTTTTCTCCATCTCTTCCTCTCCTTTCCCCCTCTCTCTGTATAAAACATCTCTCTTCTAAGTGTCCTCCTCTGACGGTCTGAGCAGCGTCATGGTAAACGCTTGCTTCAATACAAATATACAACAACAAAGTGCAGTGGGATGATTCTGATCCTCAAACCTCTGACCTCCCAACACGGTAACGTCTCTGAGAGGGCCGATACCATCATGCTACACTGTTCCCTCAGTAAGAAACACTCATCAGGACTGTTGAACTGACGATTGATCACAGCTTTGTGATTGATCACATTATAACAACAATACTGCCACCACAGCATGTTTCTTACAGTTCTATTTGGATTCGTTGGTGATGTCACTATTTACATGATGTCATTCTTCATTGATCACCATACTTACTGATTGTTAGATTATGTTGATTATTTTTCTGTTATGATCATCCTTGTCTCATTGGGTCACTGTAACATTGGTGATTGATCTCTTCCTGTGGTTGTGGAGGATTAAAGGCAGGTGCTTGCTTTAGTTTAAGGGACAGGCCGTGGAGCTAAACCTCATTCCAGGAAAGCTGAACACACAAAGTGATACTGGCTGAGCTGAGACCTTTTGACTGACAGGCTCCCACATCACTGTAAACTCTGGATTAATACATAAATCAGTGTTCTTATCAAGTCTTTACCAAAGTGTGTCTCATCAGATACTGTGGCCTTTAGTCCCGGATCATTTAAAACCGTGTGATTATAACCAAACAGCACATTAGGACCAACACATCCATCCATTCTAATTTTGTTCATCCGTTAAGCAGTTAAGTCTCCTTAAGGCCGTCCCCTGCCCCACTGGCCTCATGGCTAATAGAGCAGCCAGAGTAAAGGATTACACCAGGGTCCTCACTGCTTAGAGGTCTGTAGAGCTGCCTGACTCACTGAGAGAAGCTCGCACTGCACCAGGGCTCAGGGTGGGAAAGAAGAAGCACGGAGAAAAGAGGTCAACCAGCTCATTCTGCCCGTTCAGCAACGTCACAGCCACCAACTGTGCATTTATGTTCCAACTGAGGACACCAAGACAAACATCTCTGGAGCCTGTTGGTCATTTGAAGTGGCACTATAGGCTTTAAACACATTTAAACAACATCCTCACTCAAACCTACACAGCCTGGAGGCCTTTAGGACCTCTGTGTGCCTGGGTGGACATCAATGACTGACTTAACATGTTTGGTTCCATGTTCACTGGCTTCAAAGCACCAACACATGAAAGCAGACGTCATTATTTGGACCTTTCTTTCTTTCCGTTTGCCTCTTTATGTCACTTCAGCAGGATGTGCCTTATAAGGTCGGCTCTTACCATAAAGCTGCTGAAGGAAGCGTTGACTGAGTGAAAGACTACAAACTCTTGCTACAATAGAAACTGGTCTATGTATAGATTAGCAATTTCAATGTGAGCAGGTAGGATGTAAAGATTGCCAGAGAGGAACGAGCTTGATGTTGTGTTCCCCTCTCACACGTCTCATCAGTCAGGCATGTTTGTCACAACCAAGCTTTACTCTAACGTCTCCTGGGGGAGGGGCTTCAGGCTCAGGTGTTCAGCTTCTGTCAGGTTTCTAAGGTTTAACAGTTGAACACAAACAGAACTTACAGATGCCTGCGGTGGAGCTCCATGATCCTCTCTTCTACCTTCTCCTGATACGGCAGCAGCTTATTGATCCTCAGGAAGTCCCTGTCTGCTACATCATCATAGTCACCGATCTCCGCTGTGTAAGGAAGCAGAGAGCATTAGATTACACACAGAGTTTATCTGAGGGAATATATTAGGAAACAGGATCATCCAGGCAGAGAGCTGAGGGACATGAACGGAGGGTGAAGCTGGTTGAACGTACACTGGACCAGGTGAGAGGCCAGCAGGGCTCCAGTGTTCTCTGTGCAGATCAACCTGCCGTCCATCAGATCACGTTTCATCTGCAGAGAAAACAGGTACCTAAGGAAAAACAAGCAGAAAGTTAGTGTCCATCTGATCATAAAGAAGTAAAGAAGAAGTAAAGAAGGGGAAGAGAAGTGAATGTAGAAGCTTTGTACGATCCAAACATTCAACAACAAAGGTTTCTGTAAACAAAGCTTCACATCAGGACTCCTGCTTCAGTCAGAGTTCCTACTGCTGAAAGGTTTTTACTTTACCCAAAACCCTCCAATTCATTCCTAGTATGATATTAAAGGAAAAAAGTAAATATGTGCGTTTACAGAAATAACTGCAGAGAAAGAAAGAAAGAAAGAAAGAAAGAAAGAAAGAAAGAAAAACATTTCCCTGCACCATGATAAACATATTTCACATTCTCTGCAGACAAATCAATAAGAATTGAAGATATTTCTTTGAGTGAGAGACTGTAACAGTCAAACAGAGACCTGGATGACTTTAACATCTAACAGGAGAAGAGAGTGACTGACCTGGTGAACTCCTCGTGCAGCTGACCAGGATCTGGAGGAAAGAACTTCACCGACAGTCTGAAGAGTGCGTTAGCTGGGCCTGGAGACAAGAGAACACACCGGGCTCACACTCAGGCTGGGGGGGGGGGGGGGGGCTGAGGTGCATCTAAGCCGATATCTGAGCTCACTTACGTCTGACCTGCTTCACAATGTGTTTTGTGGCTTCCAGCCAAACCTGAAAACACAAAAATGTCAAACCTTCACCGTGTCATCAGTGTTCCCTCCATAAAAGGTGGTAAAGTAACAAGTACAGTCACAGTAAGAGTGTGTGTGTGTGTGTGTGTGTGTGTGAGATAGAGACAGACAGCAGAGGGATGTGGTGATGCTGTGGGCAGAGACTCAGCTCATCTCACAGCCTGGTGGCCATCTTACATCTGGGCCTGATTGAAGGAGGAATGTGCTACAGCCACATGGATCCAGACACCAACTACTGACTAAATACCTGTGTGAGCTGCTATCAGCTGACCGTGTGGACATCAGGACAACAATGATCTTGATAGTGAATGGTGTTAATGAAGAAACACTCATTGTTGGGCAGTGGAAAAAACAATTGGATGCATAAAAGAACTTTGGTGATGTTTGATCAAGAGTCTGATGTCTCTGCAGTGTGAACCTGCCACACACACACACACACACACACACACACACACACACACACACACACACACACACACACACACACACACACACACACACACACACACACACACACACACACACACACACACACACACACACACACACACACACACACACACACACACACACACACACACACACACACACACACACACACACACACACACACACACACACACACACACACACACACACACACACACACACACAGCTGGAGCCCTGTAGAATATCAAAACAATGGAAAGTCTGGTATTTCTAAATGGGTACAGTGAGATTGTTTCCATACTAACTCAGTGACACAGAGCAGCTAAGCTCAACAGAACCGGATCAATGTTTACCTCCTGCACCGACTCAAAGGACTGTTAGAGAAACATTTGACCGGTTAGCAGCTATGAAGGGAACATAGCTTTGTTATTACAAACGTAAATGCCTCTGCTTTCCTCCGTGGGTCAGAAACGGGCTGATGGAATGATATTCTGTGTATTCTGTATATTCTGTGTGTTGCTCCTGTACGTACCCAGTTCATCTGCATGTTCTGGAACTCCAGGCCAAAGTAATCACTCTCTATGAGGTTGCCTCTCCGAAAAACCTCAGAGAGGAGCGCCTGTCCAAGAGCCTTGACCTGAGACAAAGAGAAGACATGTTTACATCACAACGTTCACTCACAGGGTTTCTGGGATCCTCTCTTTAAACTCTGTGTGTGTGTGTGGAGCTCAAAGGCTGTTCTCTTCCGTCTGTGTGAGGATCAGACTGTGGAAGTGTTCAGTCTCTCTGTCTTGGTGTTTTACAGTATAAATACTAAAGGACGTCAACAGTTATCTGCTGGATGAATGGAGCAAAGTCACAAGCAGGAAATGTGCTGCAGTTTACCTTCCTGGTGCTGTGGGGTTTGTTTTCACTACAGAAGAACTAATTATATGTACTAAGAACACACTGCAGCTGAGGTTTGGAATGGCAGCCTGGGACTTTGGAGAAAATTATAGCCCGAGACATCTGGATGTAATGTGAAATAGTATTTTTAAAAGCCTTATGAAAAAAGAACGGCTTCACTTTGGCAGCCGCACTCACAGAGCAGCAGGAGAGTGAGTGGAGTAAAGACAAGTCACTTTGATACAATCAAGTTTACAGCACTCAGCAAATGTCTCAGGGCCGACACAGCATCCAGACAGGATTGCTAAGTATTCAACCAGCAGCAGCCATCATTAGGAGGTGGCTTGATAAGATCCTAACTCATGATGAACAGGCGTGTGTGTGATCAGATGCAGTTCCATTCTCAAGCATCATCATAACACAAAGACAACAGAACTAGGTTTGATTGATCTTTGGCTTTGTGAGATGTGAGCACTATAATGCAGACTGAAGCACTCCAGTTGTGACTGACGTGTTCTCCAAAGCTCTGCCTTTGTGTTACTCATTAACCCTCTGTAGGAATGTTAAAGTGCACGTGCTCAGGTCTCTGGTCTGCAGGGAGGAAGGAGCCTCTCTGAGTCTGCAGGGAGGAAGGAGCCTCTCTGAGTCTGCAGGGAGGAAGGAGCCTCTCTGAGTCTGCAGGGAGGAAGGAGCCTCTCTGAGTCTGCAGCACCTCAGCTGAGCCCTTCCTCATTAAGAACCCAAACAGAAGGTTCCTATAGTGTGACAGAGAGAGAGCACTTTGTCTAACATTAGTCTAACTCCAGCTTCAACCATGAGTCCCCATGATGATTGACACTAGTTAGCTCCGCCTCTTAAATCACAGCCTCATTTCACACACACACACACACACACACACACACACACACACACACACACACACACACACACACACACACACACACACACACACACACACACACACACACACACACACACACACACACACACACACACACACACACACACACACACACACACACACACACACACACACACACACACACACACACACACACACACACACACACACACACACACACACACACACACACAGTTCTTTATCCTGCATATCTGTGACGCCACACACACGCACACACACAGTTCATGACCATGGTGTGGTGTAAACCAGAGAAAGATTCTGTCTCCTCCTTGTGTGAGAGAGTGTGTGAGCGTGAGAGTGAGAGAGAATGAATGAGCCTTACTGGTTACAGTGACAGGTTAAAGGTTAGAGGTGTGGCTTTGATATGATCCGGCCACGTGAGAACGGCCGTCAGCTTCAGTCAAACCTCCTGACAGCAGGGGTGTGTTTGGTACAGGAGGGCATAAACTCTTTAACCCTTAACACATTTACATCTACAGCTCTGCTAAAGACACCAAGGTTTCTTTAATGGCTTTGCTATCGGAGTAGAAGCTTAGAGTCTGTAGTTACACAGTGACGACTCTTCACTCAGACACACTGCATGGTGCCAATACGGCTCAGCCGTGTGAACAGCCTCAGCTCAGGTCCAGATGCTTTGTAACTTCTGGTGGCACTAAGCTGAGATATAAACTCTGATAGACCTCCAGTCACAAATGAATCAACCATCAAACCAGAAGCACAACAGTTCACATGAGCAGAGGAAGTTGCATGAACACTGTGCAGGAATGAGAGCTGCGTGCTGATTGGTTGTAGTCCACAGCAGCAGACTTGTGATTGCAGTCTCTTCCTGTCATAAACACCACAACTGCACTTCTTCACCGTGTGAAGTCTGAAGGCATCATGAAGGAAGAGCAGCAGCATGTTAGAGTTACACATCTGTAAATGTATTAGAGACTCTTACTAGTATCACTGAGTAACAAGGCCCTGTGTTTACTTCTGACAAAGTGTGAACTTGGTTTTACAACAGGCCAGTATTTGAGATTCCTGGTCCAGCCTTCAGCCGGGCTTCAGTCCTGAGTGTGTGTGTCCCCTCCCCCACAATACCAGTCTGGATTGGCCATGACTGCTCCCTCTGAACTGCTCTTTTAACACCAGAAGCTGCCCCCCCCCCCCTCCTCTGTACCTCCACCCCCCACCCTCACTTGGTTGTCAACCTTGCTATTTATGTGCTTGTTTGCAGAGCCGGCCTGGACTCCCTCTCCCTCTCTCTCTCTCTCTCCCTCCCTCCGCTCACCAACTGTACTGCATTCTCACACAGCTAGGTTCCAGCCCACTCTTAGCCTTTGCAAGTTTTGAACTGGAAGTGAAGGCCAGCTAAGGGGCCGAGTGCGCTGGATAAAAGAAGCCTGTGTCTCTCTCTGTCCCGCTGGCCCGGCCTCCCCGTACACAGACCACAAGGCCGGGCCTTCTCCTGTACCGAGTGTGGGAGGGGCCTGTGGACGGGAGCCATGCGAGCAAATGTCTGCTGATGAAGACCATGATGTGTACCTGCAGCCACAGATCACAGATCAAAGCTCGGCCTGTGAGCGGCTCTGGCTTTGGTCCGTTCATGCTGAAGGTGTCAGCATCACCGACTCTGACCCGGGAGCATGAGGCAGTGACAGAGCACGCCACATGTGAACGAGTGGAGACGCTGGATGGAGAGCTGTTAAGCAGCAAAGCAGACAGGAAAATGTTCAACCATAGAACAGAAACGTGCTGCTTCCTTCTTCTCCTGTATTGTCCATTAATATTTATAAATATATTGTGTACTGTTGCTTTTTACTTTGAGTGTTGTTGATGTATTTCACTCCACAGCCATTCTGTAGAGAAAAAGATCAATCAGCCCACAGTTCCTCTGATTGATTGAACCCATGTACCCAGAGCCTGAGGGGCCATGTTGTTGTGCTTCAGCTCAGTCATGGTGTCGAGCTCCTGGTGAAGCTTCTGTGTTTCTGTCTGCCACCATCAACAAAGGGTCTGGACCGTGTGTTGATCTCTACAGTCACAGTTCAGCCTCCTTCCATCAGAGCAGTACAGAACCACATACATGTGGGTTTGTAGCTGAGGTAGAGCAGGACCAGGTTCCATTAAACTTCAGATGGTGCCCTTTAGATTGGACAAGCTTAGCACTTTGAGACATATGGTGCATCAGATTATGAAAGGTCCGCCTCAGCAGAGACTCAGACTGCATCTGTCACAAACATTATTGTGGCTAAGCTACAGTGTAACACAGTGTAGCTACAGGACATCATCACACACGGCCAGCAGCCACACAGGAGAGCCTGAGCCGCCGCACGCCGACTCCCTCAGCCGTTTACTCACTGTGAAGACTCCGCTCTGATGTTTCCCCTCATGAGGAGGCAGGAAGCCTGCTCTGATTAAGTGGCTTCCTCATTGCTTCCTATTTGCTTTTTGAATGAGTCCTGCAGCAGCTTGGCAAGGAAGTGGACCAGTGTGGATCTAAACCCCGAAGTGGACCAGTGTGGATCTAAACCCAGAGCAGGACCCTGGATTGGGCTTCAGTGAGCGTGTTCACATCCTCACTTTAAACTGGACGCAGAGATTCTTACTCAGATATCATTCTCCTGTACTTTAGTGTCCCTGCACTCAGGATCTTCAGTCTGAGCCGTCTCACAGCTTCACCCTGCTTTACTCCATGGGGGGCATTTAACAGCATTATCCCACACCTTTTTACTTTCAATCTGCAGTTGAATTTCAGCGCAGGAAGTCACGGGTGTTTGTGTTTCTATGGTGACAGTTAGGAGTAACGTTTGTGAAACAATTGTTTGTACGTTCCATTGCACTCAATTTGAATAAGTCATTCAAATACAGGACATGAAAAGCAGCTGGACATGAATGACCTCATGCTGATCGGTATTCAAATAAAGTCCACATTCAGGAAAACTCCATTTATCAGTGTGGGGAGAAATTCATTGTAAAGAAGCTCAGACAGCAACATCGTGTCTGTTAAAGAGCGTCTGTGCTGTAAATATGTGACAGGTGGAAACTAGGTCAACATGTCTGATAAATAGATGAGGTGTGTGTGTTTGGCAGAAGTCACAGCCAGTGAAGTAAAACGTGCCCTCATGAGTAAGAAGAGGAAGATCTGAACAACACAACACAGGGCCGGACCACAGAGAGATGTTTTCACCCAGCAGCACAGCAGTGACTTACATCCATATCATAGAAGTCCTGGGAGTCGTCCAGGCCCAGCACCCGGATCTGTAGTCCTCGCCCAAGACTCCTGCTCCCACCGGCCATGTTGGCATTCAGACTTTGGCCGGGCTCCAGAGTACTGATACCAGCATTGAACTGGGCCCCCAGCCTGGTTCCAGGGGTCTGCAGGACCCTGTAGGATCCCTCCGTCTCCCCCATCTTAGGTCAGGGCAGCTGCCCCCCCCACCTCACTCCTGCAAACACACAACACACAGATATAAAGTCTTCGTCCGAGTAAAAAACAGAAGCAAACAAACGTGTTTAAGCTGAAGCTTCGTGTGTGTGTGTGTGTGTGTGTGTGTGTGTGTGTGTGTGTGTGTGTGTTTCAGACATGTTTCAAAGGAAAAACTAGAGTCTGAAGCTTCTTTTAAACTCATTCAAATTACAAGTAAGCTACTAACTTCATACTGAGGACAGAACACAGTTCATGTGGACTTTGGCAGCGTCGGGTTTGTTCCGCGCTGAGACACAAACCCAGAGAGCAGAAGGACTCGGGAGGGAAAAGAAGAGTTCTGATTTAGCAAACATTCGCGTTGCATGTGGGCCTAAACTCACACACTAACTCCACCCGTCAAACTTTACACAAACCCAAGCAATAAGACACGAAACGACGCTGCTTTACACAAACTGCACAACGCGAAACCAAGTGTTGGAAACGACGGTAGCTTTCTTTGGTAGAAAAACAGACTTCGTTGGAGTTTATCGACAATAAACGAAGCAAACTAAGTGATATTCCGGGTTTTCTCCTGCAGACGCTGTTGATATGTAGACGGAACTTTACGCTCGCAAACAAAGATCCGGGTTAATCTTACCGTGTTTGCTGGTAAAGGGAAGAATGCTGAGAGTAGTAAAGGTGTAAGGAGCCTGTGGAGGTCCAAGCCCGAGTGGCTGAGCCGGATCACTGCGTGTCCGTCAGGCTGCTGCTGCTCTCATTGGCTCCCTGGCCTCGGATCGGCGCTACATAACCGCTTACCTTCCGCTGCTTTATATAGATTTGATGGGTGGAAAATAAACTTGGTCGCCTGAAAATGATATGTGTGGTTTTATAATTAGACCCCGTGAAACTTGTAGCATTTATGCGGACCGAAATACGCTGTTGTTGTTGTTAATCTGCAGGCCGACGGTTGTCAACACCCATAGAACACAAAGATGAGTTTATCTCACCGTTTGTTTTCAAATCATGCTTGACCTACAAGGAAATACAGTGCAATCGAGTAACATCTGACCCGTAGATTACAAAGAATCGATGTGTTTGTGTGAATGACAATGAGGCAACGACACACACATTCTCTCTTTCTCTCTAAGTAAACTCAAAGCCACTTCAAAGTTCGATTGCGAGGGTTTATATTTCTGTTGTTTTGGACCAGCCTTTGAAACGTTGAAAGATTTTACCCGAACTATGGATAAATCTGTAATATGGAAAGAATGAAAAAGTAATTTGTGGTGATATTGTAAAAGAGCTCCCCCTAGTGGCGTGACAACAAGCAGCAAAAGAACAGAGAGTATACTTGGATCCATTCTGTGATCTAATCAAACACAGCTATACAGAAATGAATCCCCGTGGTTCAAAATGAGGGAGCAGAACTTGGATTAATCCAGTGAATGATCTCATATAAATGTAAAAGGAGACAGAGGAATACAGTATTGTCATGAATGGATGAGGAAATGAGTTCATCTGACAATTTACTACAACTAAAGTGTGTGTTTATTATTTATTTTAAAATCCTTATTCATCCATTCAGTCTTTGTCCTTTCTTGGTTATGCAGGCGAATGGTTGGTTTTATTCTTGCATTTATTTAAAGAGTAGCCAGTCACCCAGGGTCATCATGGTCTGACCCATACTCTCTGTTTGTTAATCAATCTTTAGTCAATCTGTTTATTTGTCTTATGGAGTTAGTTAACTCAGTAAAGCTGCTAGTTGGGACAGATGCTTGTTGTAGATCTGAAGTGTTTTGCATTGAATCAGACATACTGTGTGTAGTGCTGATGTTCAGATGATCCTATGATACACACACACACACACACACACACACACACACACACACACACACACTGTTCACCTGGTGTTTCTGTCCTCCTCATGTTTTGTTTATTGTTCAGGTCCCCAGAGGAAGAGTCCATACTTGAAACATGAAACCTGAAACTTGAAACAAATGAAGAGCAGGAGTGAGAATCTGGACTGAGAAGTTTCTCTTTGCACCAAACTGAGTTCTGTTCAATCTATGCATTTCAACACCGTCGCCAGATGTGATGTGTGTGTGTGTGTGTGTGTGTGTGTGTATTGGCAACTAAAATGAGCCGATACAATATCCCTGCAAGAAAATCGATTCTGATTATTAAATTGCATTGTAGTCTTCATAACTTGTAACTGATTGGTTTATTTGTGATTGATTCATCCTTTATGAGTGGTTTATGGACCAATCATAATAAAATGTGCTGAAACAGAAAGCCAGTGATTTTGTATCACCTCTCCAGCTCTTCTTCTCTTTCACTGTAGGGATCACACATGTAACCTTTGGAGGGAAATGTATATGTTATGATCCTATCTGTTCTTAACTGTCTCCTGCTGTCCTCTGTGACTTAGAATGGAACACTGACTTTGGCAGAAGTGAAGGAGACAAGAGAAGCAGCTGAAAGTATTTGAAGTGCTTTGCAACATGCAATTAGAAACTGTACAGAAAGACTTCCACTCTCAGTGTGGAGGCAGGAAGCTCAAACATGTCAACCACTTCTAAATAAAGACTTATTATAAGATGTTCTGAAAATTACCAAGTAATCTAGATCATGAGGTGTGAAGAACTGAAAAGAAGATAGACACAGAATATAAACCCTGCCTCAGCCTGATCCTCCTCATCTCACACCTAACCAGGCTTTATGCTCCTCAATAACAACATCAAATCACTTAAACAGCTATTTAAATATAGGAGAAGGGACTGACTGTGATGCTTGAGTTAGTGTTTAGTGGTACATTTGTTTCTGATCAGTTTAACATGTGTACTCAAGTGTATCACTTTACTGAGAAAGGATTGAAGACTTAAGAAAGTTATGGCTCTGTGTTTGATGCATTTCAGCTCAAGCTCTCCATGAGGAAACACAAACTACATGATGTGTGCACATTACTACTTACTAAACTAAGTTCACTGTTGTTGCATGCTGATGAGGGCAAAATAAGAAAGAGCATCTGCATCATCGTTCTTCTCTAACTGAACATCTAAGGAGACATTCAGCTGTGACACAGGAGTCATGGCAACGTTCAGATCAATACTTTATTACAATGTGTCAACGTTGATCATCACTATAAGGTTAGAGGAGGATAGGACGTTTATTTATCTCAAATGCAGTCGCCACAGTAGCAAAGGTGCAGCAGAAGAAATACAAGATAAAATACACACAAGAAACAATATACACAATACACACACAATAGACAAGAAACAATATACACATCCAAGAATAGTTTGGCAGTGTAAACAGGAAGTCCCGCCCCTGAAGCTGAGCTCTATAAGCTGATCAGAGAGGATCGATCACATTCTGCCACCAAAGTTCAGAAGTTACGCAAGAGTCGGTGTCTCCAGGAGTGAGTGGTCTGTAACCGGACCCTCCGCCGTGACGTAGCAGGCCGTGATTGGCTCTCCTGCTCGTATAAAGCCCTCCGCCGTCTGTTCCGCCTTCTCGCCAGTGGAGTTTCATCTGCTTCTGCACCTTCAAGGCGGCAGACGAGAACACAACAGAAGTAAGAAGTTTACTCTTTCTCCCGCAGCGCCGTCCCGTCTCTGCTTCACGGAGCCCCGGCACGGAGCCTCCTTCGGCCCGGTGCCGGGTGTCTCGGTGTTATCGGGCCGTTAAAGTGCGTGATCGTGTCCCGGCTGCGTGTCGCCGCTCCGCTCAGCTGTGTGCCTACGTGGACTTTAGCGAGCTAGCTGAACAAACTGTGGTGTTAGCTAGCGTTAGCCCGCTAGCTGAGGCTGTAGTTCACTTTGCACTTTAAAGCGTCGTGTTGTCACTCAGTGTGCACTCGGTCGAATCGAAGGGACGCGGGTTTTATTCTCGAATTGACAAAGTGAATTAGGTGTTTGTGCATGTAGTCCGTCCTTAGCTTCATGTCGCGAGCTAGCTGAGCTGAAGTTGAGTGAGTGAAGCTAACGGAGCAGCTACGTGTCACATTCTCACACACACACACACGGGCAAAGTTTTTAGCAAGTTTGCTAACTAGCTCGGCTTTGGTCGCTGTGTCTCAGAAGGTTGTAGTTTCTACCTCGGTTCTGCACGGAGGCGCTCACTTCGGCTCATGGAGTCACTCTACCTCCCTCCTCGTCATGTCTGTGAGCTCTTCTTCATCTGAGGAAGATGTTTAGACGCCGCTAGCGCCGCGGAGCTGTGCTAGCCAAGCTAACTCGGGTTAGCTAGCACTCACGACCATTCCACGCTTAAATCCTTAATCCTGGATTTGATTATAACTCTTTATAACGACTCCAAGGAGAGTTAAAGGGTTAACACGCCCTCACGTCATCCTGCGGCTGCTAACGAGTCAACACATTGTTCACCTATTAGCGCCTGAGAGTCATGAAGATCAAAGTCACATCATGTTAAGATAAACGGGTCATACATGTATTAACACATGTGTGTGTGTGTGTGTGTGTGTGTGTGTCTCATAATGAACTCGTTACACGTTAGAGACTCGAGTAAACTTATTAAACAGAGTGAGTGTAAATCTTAGCTAAATGAATGTAAGGATACATTGTTTGTCTTTAGGGGTTAAACATGTTCATCTGTGTAAACACGAGTGTGTCTGGATCAAATATGGACACGTGTAAAAGAGATTAATGTCCTCCAGACCTGATGGCTGCATTCTTTAACCTCACACCAATGCCAGCCTCTTCATTAGAGTCAAAGCCTCTCACTGCTGATCTGTGAACCTAAAGTTTCTGAGGCCGTTTGTGTAACAACAACTAGGCCAGAGCGTAACAGGTAGAAGAGGGAGGAACCTGTTTACCTGGCTCATCCAGCCGGTCCCCAGAGTCAGGACTGTGTGGCTCTACAGACAGGAGAGGCTCAACCACAGAAGCTCCAGTCCCCCCCCCCTCTGTGTGTGAGACAGGAAGCTGCTCCTTAGGCACCTTGTTCTCTTCTGGAGCTGAGCCCTGCTGCAGTAACATGGCATCTCTCTTATTGGCCCAATAGCACCGGGCACAGTCAGCTGGCCATCAGTTGGACCAGCTGCTGTCTTTTTCACAATGCTTAACTTTTGTGTTTGATGATTTGTTGATGTATAAATGTTGTGCGTCTGTTTGCTCAGCAGCATCAGGGAGTTGTTGTTGTGCAGATGTGTATTTCTGGTGTTTGTGTATTTATCTGCGTTGCGAGCGTCTGAACTCGATCACACCTCTTACAGCTAAACTGTGGAATTATAATTTAGGCTCTTTGTTGTCCTCAGGCAAAAGCTGGCAGGCTGACGGGAACTTGCATCTTTACAGGACGGATAATCTGGTAACTGACCATTTAGCTGGTAAGTAGATACTTCATCACCCGAGTCCTGATTAGTGAGGTGACTCCCATTAAACCTCTGCCACTTATAAATAAAAACATTTAGCACTTTCCCTGCTGAGAAAATGAAATAAAGTAAACATGTAAGTGTGTGTTGTGCTTTGGCGTGGCTTTGTGGACACTTCTCATTGTGTAATACGTCATGTGGAGTCTTCTGTTACCACTAAACTGCTACAGCGGAGACTCGGCTGCAAAGGCAACGGCTTGCATCTGAACGGGCGCGAGGAGAGAACCTGAGGCGCTCGCAAGGAGGAACGAGGCCTGCATTTACTTTACTGTTGTGTACTACTGTTTGTTTCGTACCTTTGGTGTGTTTGCAGGCCCGTAAATCTCTTTAGGTTAGCAGAGTGTAATGAGCAGGGGGCAGAGCAGGCTTAGGTTTATGAAGCCTGACAAGGAAGAGGCCACTGAAAGGGTTTCAGAAGTTTTCAGGCTAAACGCTCCACTTCACTGCCCCAACTTCAGCCTCTGAATGAACCTCAATCAACTGCCTGTTCCATTAAACACTGTAAATGTGGACACCTGTGCTCTGGGGTGAACAGCTGACATCTGTTTGTGTAAAAGCCACTGAAAGTCTTCATTCCTGTTAGAGTAAAAGTCTGTGAGACGGCCCTGACTCCTGCTGAGGCACTTAACCTGTTCATGGATCAACACCTCTAAAGTGTGGGGGGTGGGTGTATTAAGTAAAGACATGTAGATAGATTCAGGCTGTCCTGTGTTGCGGATGTCACTGATGAGACCGTGGGCTTGTCCTTCTGCTCAGGAACGTGATGCATGTTCAGTAACTGGAGACTGGACATTATGAACTTTCTGTTAGAATGGATTTTTGCCTTAATCCCATCCAACTTGGCCACCTGAGGGAAATCCTCTTAGCCTGGGAGTCTGCGCACCAAGCTGCAGAGCTTAGAGTATCACTGGGTAAAGAGCAGGCTGGGAGACTCGGAGTCAAGACGAAGAAACGCTGCCGCCTTTAGGAACAACACAATGAAGCCACGGCCCTCTCACCACGTGCATTCTTTGTGTTAAAAGATAATCTATTTACTCCCCACTCATGGTAATATGAGCTCCCCTCAGATAATTGTAGAAAGATGTGGCCTCATGTGATAAAGGTTAGAGGAGATTATGGAGAACATCCCAAAGTCCACCAATGATAAGCTTATCAGGCCAAACTCCTGCATTGAGTGCTTCAGGAAGGAATTCATTTCAAACACACACATTTGGAGCTTTTCAAAAAATGTTCAACCGGTCATTCATCAGTCAGGTCTTTGGCAGTGCTACTGTTCAACACATACACCATCTAAAGGCCTTCTGGAGCCTGAATGAGAGAACCTGGTGTAGAAACACGGACCAAGCGCACACACACACACACACACTCGTTTCATTTATATATGTATGCCTTTTCTCTTGTTAATCTTTAAAACAATGTACCTTTTCCTTCCAGTGGCACACTCGGACTCTGTTAGCGTGGGATTTTGACCATGAGCTCAGTCGCTGTACTTACGCAGGAAAGCTTCAATGAGCACCGCAGTGGGCTCTTGCCGGAGCAGGGCGCCGGTGGTGGCGGCAGCGGCGGCGGCGGCAGCGCTCCTGTCCCTGCACCTGTTGGTGAGTCTTTGTCTTAAAGGTCACTACACTGTATCAACATGTATTTTGACTGGGAGCTTTACATGGACTCGGTTGTGTCTTTGTGCGTAGCTCCTGTGGCAGGACCCAGTGGTGTAGAGGAGGAAGATGCCCTTCCTACCTACAAGGATGCTTTCCCACCTCTGCCAGAGAAGGCGGCCTCACCTGAGGGGACCCAGGAAACTCCCAATGCCTGGACATCCAAGATCCGTCCTCTCAAGTCTTCAATCATCACCCAGGTATGACATTTTAAAGGGCCTCTACTGCTGCCATCTGACAGTCCATCATAACGCCGTATAATCATAACAGTGAACATTGGAACCAGCAACAAGATGTTATGCATGTGAGGTTTGATGGACTTTCTCTGTAAACCAGGTTTTCCACGTGCCGCTAGAGGAGCGCAAGTACAAGGACATCAATCAGTTTGGGGAAGGAGACCAGGCAAAGGTCTGTGTTGACATCATGCATAAGACCGGAGCCCACCTGGAACTCTCTCTGGCTAAAGATCAGGGCCTCTCCATCATGGTCTCTGGGAAGTTGGAAGCTGTGATGAAGGCCCGTAAGGAGATTGTGTCCCGATTGCAGACTCAGGTCAGAGACTGGTCTTTGTTGATACATGCATAGTGAAACTATACAAATGGACACTGTATAATGCCAATCATACAATTTCACACAACTCAACAGGCTTCAGCTACTGTCGCCATTCCCAAGGAGCACCATCGTTTTGTCATTGGCAAAAATGGGGAGAAGCTTCAGGAGCTCGAGCTCAAGACGGCCACCAAAATCCAAATCCCACGACCTGACGACACCAGCAACCAGATCAAGATCTCTGGCACCAAGGAGGGCCTGGAGAAGGCGAAGCACGAGATCCTGTTGATCTCAGCCGAGCAGGTAAAATGGTCACCTATAATGAATGGGACTAGAGTATTGTGGCTTCAGTCTGCTTTGTTAGTTTGCTGGTGATGCATTCAGAGTATCCTTACTAGCTACATCAGGGTTCACGCTGTACATTCTAATGTATAAATGTGACCGCATGTTGTACCGTCTTATCTTTCCAGGACAAACGTGCTGTGGAGAGAGTGAACATTGATAAAGTCTACCACCCCTTCATCACTGGTGCCTACAACAAGCGTGTAGGAGAAATGATGCAGGAGACCGGTGCCCGCATCAATGTTCCCCCTCCCAGTGTGAACAAGACGGAGATTGTCATCACTGGGGAGAAAGAGCAGGTGGCCCTGGCTGCCACTCTGATCATTAAGGTTGCTGAAGAAAAGGTAGATTGGCACGTCATTAGAATTGGACTTGATGTTGAATCTCGACCTGAATGATCCCAGGCTCATCTCTCAGCTGTTTACTTCCTAATTGCAGAAGAAGAACACCACCACCATCGCTGTGGAAGTGAAGAAGTCTCAGCACAAGTATGTGATCGGCCCCAAGGGAAACACCCTGCAAGAGATCCTGGAGAAGACCGGTGTGTCAGTGGAGATTCCACCTTCTGACAGCAGCTCAGAAACTGTCATCCTTCGTGGGGAACCGGACCGTCTGGGTCAGGCCCTCACTGAAGTTTATGCCAAGGTGGGAAGTCTCTTCTCTTCTCCTCCCTCACATGGTTTGCATTAACGGGGATAATTCAATGAAACATTCATCCTTTGTTTGTTTTGCAGGCAAACAGCTACACCATCTCCTCGGTCATGGCTCCTTCTTGGCTTCATCGTTTCATCATTGGGAAGAAGGGGCAGAACCTGGCCAAAATCACCCAGCAAATGCCCAAGGTCAGAATGATGGATCCTCAGGGTTGGAAGGACGGAGCTCATGCACGTCTTGTTTCTTTGTTTAACATTGTACTTTGATGTCTTTTGCATCCAGGTGCACATTGAGTTCACTGAGGGAGAAGATAAGATCACCCTGGAGGGTCCCACCAAAGACGTGCAGGTCGTGCAGGGCCAGATTGAAGTCATTGTTACAGATTTGGTGAGATTTGAGTTGCCACGTATCAGAAAGCTCTCAGAAGGCTGCGTGAGGTCGCTGTGCTGGAAACCAATCACTTCATGTGTTTCTCTTTAGTAAAGACTTTACTTACAACTTCTTCTCCTTTTGACCACAGGTGAGTCGTATGGACTACACAGAGATCAGCGTGGATCCCAAATTCCACAGACACCTGATTGGAAAAGCAGGCGTTAACAGTAAGTCCCATGATGCAGCAGCTGCACGTCTCTACTCACACACACACACACACACACACACACACACACACACACACACACACACACACACACACACACACACACGTGGACAAACGCAGTTGGATTAGCATTTTTCCCCCAGCCGTTGATTTGACTTTGTTTACAGTCAACCGCATCAAAGAAGCGCACAAAGTGACTGTCCGCATACCTCCCGACAATGAGAAAAGCAACCTGATCCGCATTGAAGGCGACCCCCAGGGTGTCCAGGAAGCCAAGAAGGAGCTGCTTGAGCTCGCCACCCGCATGGTCGGTACACACGCCAGCTCACAGGCTACTTAGTGTAACTCAGCTCTCCATGTGTGTTTGATGAGTATGTTGTCTTTTGCAGGAGAATGAGCGCACAAAGGACCTGATCATTGAACATCGTTTCCATAGAGCCATCATCGGGCAAAAAGGGGAGAAGATAAAGGAAGTGCGCGATAAATTCCCTGAGGTGAGTGTGACTGTGATCCCACGGTGTCGTTCACTGTGGGACTCATCACAGGAGTGTCGGGGTTAACTTCAGTTCATACTTGACCCATATTCTCTCATTTAACAACCTCAATTCATTTGTTCAAGGTTATCATCAACTTCCCCGACCCAGCACAAAAGAGTGACATCGTTCAGCTCCGAGGCCCAAGAAACGAGGTGGAGAAATGCTCCAAGTTCATGCAGAAGATCGTGGCTGAAATGGTAAATCTACAAGAAGCTCTTAGTCTGGACATGTGTGACACGTTAGTGTGTGTCTGTGTGTAAACTGGCCGTCCTAAAGGCTGCAGTGTAAAGTGTGATGGGCTCACATCTCTTCCATTCCTTTGATCAGGTGGAGAACAGCTTCTCTGTTTCAGTCCCCATCTTCAAACAGTTCCATAGGAACATCATTGGAAAAGGAGGATCAAATATCAAGAAGGTATATTTAGAAGAGTGCACACACACTTACAAGAAGTAGTCTGTCCCCATTTGGTTGACAAATGTGTTGCTTTGTTTCAGATTCGTGAGGAAACAAACACAAAAATTGACCTTCCTGCTGAGAACAGCAACTCTGAGATGATCGTCATCATAGGCAAGAAGGCAAACTGTGAGACGGCACGCATCCGGATCCTGGCCATTCAGAAAGAGTTGGTAAGGGGTTAACGCACAGCTCAGCCTCTCGCGCGTGCGTGTGTGTATAGATTGTGTAATTGTAATGAATGTCTTTGTTTTGTTCTCAGGCCAACATTTCAGAGATCGAGGTGTCCATTCCCTCTAAGCTTCACAACTCACTGATTGGGTCAAAGGGACGTTTAGTGCGCTCCATCATGGAGGAGTGTGGTGGCGTTCACATCCACTTCCCCTCTGAAGGCTCAGGGATTGATAAGGTCACCATCCGAGGCCCTGCCGAGGAGGTGGAGAAAGCCAAACAGCAGCTGCTTGCTCTGGCAGAGGAGAAGGTTTGAACCAAGTCCATGTTTCATTCAACCTGGCCCAGTTAATAATGTTAAGAAGAGCTTCCTCATCTGTTTTTAGTCCCTAAAGGTCTTCCTATCACATCTTTTCAGCAAACAAAGAGTCACACTGCCGAGCTGCGTGCAAAGCCTGAATACCACAAGTTCCTTATCGGGAAAGGTGGCGGAAACATCCGTAAGGTTCGTGACAGCACCGGGGCCAGGATCATCTTCCCCACTGCAGAGGACCAGGATCAGGAGCTCATCACTGTGGTTGGCACAGAAGAAGCTGTGCGTGAGGCCCAGAAGGAGCTGGAGGAGCTCATCAAGAGTCTGGTAAAGCTCCACATGTGTTCCTCACCCAGCTGCCCTCTGCTTCTCCTCTGCTCTCCAGGATAAGGAGCTCATGTTTGTTTCTTTGTTCAGGATAACGTTGTTGAAGATGGAATGAATGTTGATCCTAAGCACCATCGCTACTTTGTGGCTCGTCGTGGTCAGGTCCTAAGAGACCTGGCTGAGGAGTATGGCGGCGTGATGGTGAGCTTCCCTCGCACTGGGTCTCAGAGCGACAAAGTCACCCTCAAAGGAGCCAAAGACTGTGTGGAGGCAGCCAAAAAACGTATGCAGGAGATCGTTGAGGACTTGGTAAGTGAACACCAGGTTCCCCATCTTGCTGTGTAACTCTGTGTGATGTGGCTTAGGTTGAACAAGTTTCTCTTTCCTATCCTCTGATGTGCAGGATGCTCAGGTGACCATCGAGTGTGTGATTCCTCAGAAGTTCCACCGTTCTATCATGGGTCCCAAAGGCTCACGAATCCAGCAGATCACCAGAGATCATATTGTCCAGATTAAGTTCCCAGAGCGGGAGGATCCTCAAGGTGAAGCCACGGACAGCTGGGAACCTTGTCTCCTTTCCTTTTGTTCTCTGTTCCTGAACAAACCTTCTCGTCCTCTTCCAGCGGCTCCTCCTGCAGAGGCTCCCATACAAGAGAATGGAGAAGCCGACGTTGAAGTGAAGGAGGTGGTTGATCCAAACGCACCTAAGAAGTGTGACGTGATCGTGATCTCTGGCAGAAAAGAGCGGTGTGAGGCTGCCGTGGAAGCATTGAAGGTCAGCTGGTAGAACACAACACGAGAGGAGAAGTATGAGTAAAGAAGTGATGTTGACTCTTGAGTCTTCTGTCCTCAGGCCTTGGTTCCTGTCTCTATTGAGGTTGAAGTGCCTTTTGAGCTTCATCGTTACATCATTGGACAGAAAGGAAGTGGAATCCGTAAGATGATGGATGAATTTGAGGTGTGTATTCTAGTTTCTGTTGTTTCTGCTGTTCCGCTGCTTCCTGTCAGGGACACTTCACCGAGTGGTGTGTCTGTCTGCAGGTCAATATTCAAGTGCCTGCTCCTGAGCTGCAATCTAACATCATATCTGTCACCGGCCTGACCACACACCTGGAGCGCGCCAAGGAGGGGCTGCTGGAGCGCGTCAAGGAGCTGCAGGCTGAGCAGGAGGACCGGGTTAGTATGTGCTAGTGTCTTAGTATGTGCTAGTGTCTTAAGAAAGGAAGAACACCTTTAATGTCTCTAAAGAAATTCCTCTTCCAATTCATGCTTTTGAAATTCTTGCAGTTATTTCTACACCGATGCACACATGCTACACACATGCTACACACATGCACACATGCTACACACATGCACACATGCTACACACATGCACACATGCTACACACATGCACACATGCTACACACATGCACACATGCTACACCGATGCACACATGCTACACACATGCTACACACATGCACACATGCTACACACATGCACACATGCTACACACATGCTACACACATGCACACATGCTACACACATGCACACATGCTACACACATGCTACACACATGCACACATGCTACACACATGCACACATGCTACACACATGCACACATGCTACACATACATGTTTTGCACAATGCCAGTTGCACACATTGAAAGTGTGAGACTGACTCTCCTGTCTCAACCCAAACCCACCTCAGGCACTCAGGAGTTTCAAGTTGACGATCACTGTGGACCCCAAGTATCACCCCAAGATCATCGGGCGTAAGGGCGCCATCATCACCATCATCCGCACCGAGCACGATGTTAACATTCAGTTCCCCGAAAAGAACGACGACAACCAGGTAAAGCACTTTGTCCTGCAGGTGTGGTTGATCATCTTACACTCTGTGTGTGTGTGTGTGGGTGGGTGTGTGTGTGTGTTACGTGATGTTACACACCCAGGAGAAACCGATGTTTGATGTAACTGTATACTTTTCCTCTTCTCTCTTCAGGATCAAATAACCATAACAGGGTATGAGCACAAAGCCATAGCTGCACGAGACGCCATCCAGGCTAAAGTGGACGAGCTGGAGGAGATGATCTCTGAGGACATCACCCTGGACAGCAGAGTCCACGCCCGCATCATCGGAGCCCGAGGCAAAGGCATCCGCAGGATCATGGACGAGTTTAAGGTGAAGACGGGACTCCAGACATGTAGAGAAACCTTCAGCAACAGACCAACATGAATCTGGAGGATTTACATCTAACCCCCCCCTCTTCTCTCATTCAGGTTGACCTCAGGTTTCCCCAGAGTGGAGCTGCAGACCCAAACCTTGTGACCGTCATGGGTCGTCCTGAGCTCGTGGATGAAGCCATCGACCATCTCCTCAACCTGGAAGAAGAATATGTGAGTGTCCTCGTGTGTTCACTGCCTCTTAGATCATGTATGTAAACAGACTCTGACTCTGGCGCTCTGTGTTTGGGCTCTTAGATGGCAGATGTTGTGGAGAACGAGTCGAAGATGGCGTACATGAGGCCCCCTGTAAGCGGCGCTGCCTCCATGGACGAGCAGCGCGTCCCGTCCAAAGGCTTTGTGGTGCGAGAGGCTCCGTGGGCCACGTCCAACGAGAAGGTCGGTCCCCTCGCACGTCTGGACCTTTTCTCCATGTGGTCCTGGTACCATCAGCACTCATGATGTTTCTCTGCTGTCCCCTCCCTCCAGGCTCCTGACATGAGCAGCTCGGAGGACTTCCCCAGCTTCGGAGCCCCCGTGGCGACCAAGGCGTCTCCATGGGGACCCAAGCGTTTCTAAGCTGTGCTGCTGCAGACGGGCCTGAACTTAACCGAACAGAATCTTCCCCTGGTAACCCCCTCCTGACCTGGACTGACCGCTGACCCTAAAAGTCTATATTTCTGAGAATGTCTGCCTCCTCTGTCTCCTCCCCTGCTTCTCCATCGCAGAGTCTCAAAGTGCTTTTGGAAACTGTAATCGACCTGTGAGCTTTGTATCTGTGACGTCTGCTCAAAATACTGTGACTGAGGTCGCAGTCCATTTTGTACAGGTGGTTTAAAAAAAAAAGGAAGAAGAAGCAGCTCTGACATTTCAATGTTAAGAAGTGACACGTCATTGTAGTTTGAACCGTTATACCAAATTCAAAGGTGGCCAGACTTCAGTTTGATACATTTTACTGAGCTGCCCTGATCTTAGTTGCCTTCGCAGGGGGGTGCAAAGGGGCGGAGTTAGTGCTGTGGACCCGGGGCAGGTACGACCCCTGCCTGCCTGACGGGGGTCCGGCTGATTCTCCCTCCTGCTCCCTCCTGCTTTAATCGTGTAGCTGAGTGAAAATCGTCTGGTAGCCCTCAAGCACATAGTAGTGATGTCATCACGTCTTCCCCATCTGCTGGTGTGTGTGTGTCTGTGTGTGTGTGTGTGTCTGTAATCATGGTTCAGTAGTGGCACCGACCTTGTAGCCTTATGAATTGATCTATATTTTTGTGGAGGAAGTGTTCAGCCACTGCAGAATGGCACCGACTCAAACTGCCAGATGCTTTGGAGCTCATGCCAGAACTACAGTTTGTTAAAACACTATCGGCCTCCAACGTATCAAACCCTCACACTAACTGTTGAATGAACTCTTTTGACACTGACATTTTTCTTTTATTTAGTCGATCATGTTTGTGAGCAGAACCTGAGCATCTTGTGCCAACTGTCCAGTGATGTCCTGTGTTCCTCATCCTCTGTGTTGGGTCAGTGTCCAGTCCCATTGTCTTCCAGTTGCTATGCAGATTGTTCTGTTAAATAGCAATGTCCCTTTCTAAAGGAAACAAAGTCAGCCTTACATCTAGAAGCATACAAACCAGGCCGGACTGATGTCATGCTGTGTGTGAGTGGACGGCTGGGTGGAGTGTTTAGTTCTCATGAAGCGTTCCCTCCAGTCACTGAGTCGACTTCACCATCAAGCATCAAGCCTCCTGCTTTCTATCCTTCTAGTCTCGAATGAAAGAATATGCAAATACCATAGAAATGAACGGTTATGGATGACACTGGAAAAGAACTTGTCCAAAAAGCCAGTAAAAAAGGAAAACCTCTTGGTTGTGTGTGTCTGTGTGTCTCTGTGAGTCCTAACACTTTGTGCTCAAGCAGGATCAATGTTCTGAGAGTCTGGAGCATTCATGAAGCTCCAGCAGATGAAAGGGTTACACCCACAACCTTAGCTGAGCCTGATTGGAGCTGAAGCCTCTTAATGATCTTAACTCTAAGACAACAGGAGGACCTGACTGTAAAGGAGCAGCACCTTTAAACAATATGAAACTTTATTACTGCAAAGGTGACATCATACCTGTGTGATGCCCTGAGGGTCAGGGGTCAGGGGTCAGTTAGTAACCTGAGCTGCTTCACAGCCACAGACAAGGATATAAACACGCCTCCTCTAAGTGGCTCCTATGATTGACAGAATGATGTCATAGTCTGGTTTAAAACGCACCAACATGTCTCCATCTGTGACCAGGGGTCCAGAGGGTCCAGAGGGTCCAGAGGGCCCTGATCCTTCACAGTATGGATCAGACCACAGACATCTAGGATCTCTCGCTCTCTCTCTCGCTCTCTCTCTCTCTCTCTCTCTCTCTCTCTCTCTCTCTCTCTCTCTCTCTCTCTCGACCATCAGACTCCTGTACTGTTAAAGAGATTTGTTTGGCAGTGAAGTCTGTAGCTCAAGGGCACTTCAGCAGTATTTGTGACCTGGGCTTTAATTACCCCCTGTAACATTCAGACTCCACCCAAACAAAGTGCTGACCGGTCTCTGTTGTTTCAGAGGCCTGGAGCCGTTTCTCCTTTAACGACCTCCTTTGTTATGAATCAGGGCGAGGATCTAAAGGTCGCGTTCAGACCGGGAGGAGGGCAAAACACAAAAAAAGGAGGAGAAAGAGAAGGATTGAAGTGGGGGCAGACTAACGGCTGGAGTTTGGGCGGGATGAGCTCGGCGTCACAGAGTTCACAAGGCCACAGACTCCAGGGCGCTACCTGGTGGACAGATGAGGAACTACAGGTACGAGATGTGAAGGTGAGGAGGCCACGGCAACAAAGCTCCATGTCACTGGGACATCACTACAACCACAACATGACCAGTGTGTGTGTGTGTGAGATAATGAACAAACAGAGAAAGAGTGGAGATGAATTCCCTCCCGTCTGGTCTCCTCCTCTTGCAGGTTGATCTGCTCTGTGCTCCACTCAGGAGTCACTCTGGTGTGTTTAAAGGAGGAGCAGACG